>NW_028243153.1:0-125075 GCF_964263255.1 Lissotriton vulgaris
TTTCTTACTGCCATTTACTCATGTTACATACAAAATGCCTCCGCTGACTTTATTCGAGTCAAATCCTTTTTAAAGAATGAACACCCTCCAACAAACAATTTATCCTATTTAACTTAACAGGATCACCCTCTTAAAGACTTCGAATGACCCGCAATTTTAAGTCAGAAGGTATGCTTCTCCTATAGACCCTATGGGGTTCTCTGTAGTCAGCTAAAAAAACATCTCTCACATTTCTGTGATAAGTAGACTGGAATACATACTTAGAACCATTGTGGACCTGGCGGGTGTGGCTAGTAGCGAGAACGCAGAGACTTCAATACGAGGCAGCCGCGCCCGGGAATGTTCCCGTAGTCAACACCAAAGCTGCGGGAGTATCACCAGCCTTCGGCACAAAGAAAATACCGCCTGCAGTGGAGAAACCAGAGAAAGCGGGAAAGCAGGATAGGGTGACCAACTGGCATTGGTGCAAATTCAGGACGGTGAGTGTAAAAATTCAGGACAAAGGGTCAAAATTCAGGACACAAATTCAGGACAGGAGGTCAAAATTCAGGACAAAACTTCAGGACAATGGGATAAGTTTTACAGACACATCAGAGGTCGCGCAATTGTATATAAGTAAGCCCAGCCATATCTAGACATATTCAGCAAACCTATCCATCATGTATCCTTCCATCTTTCATTTCTCTCATCCATCCCTTCATCCATCCTTTCACTCATCCATCCATTATCCATTCATCCACCCTTTCACCCTATCCATCTGTACACTCATCCATTCACTCTTCTACCCATCCATCCATTCACTCAACCATCCAGCGATTTACCCTTTCACCAATCCAGCCATCCTTTCACTTACTCAGCATCCACCCAGTCACTGATCCTTCCACCCATTCACCCTTTCATTCATCCATCTTCCTCCCTTTCTCACTCCATCGACTCTTTCACTTAGCAATCCTTCCTTCCATCCATCCATCCACCCACCCTCCTTCCATCCATCCATCCATCCATCCATCCATACATCCATCCATCCATCCATCCATCCATCCATCCATCCATCTACTCACGTGCTCATGAATCCATCCATTTACCCTATCACTCATCCATCCTTTCTCTCATCCATTTATCCTTTCACTCCTTCACTGGTCTATTCACCATTTTGTCAGTCTACCTTCCCTTTCACTCAGTCATCCATCCTTACATCCACCCTTGCACTTATCAATTCATCAATCCATCCATCATTTCACTCATCCATCTACCCCCTCACTCATCATCCATCTTTTCACTCATCCATCCTTTCACTCATCCATCCACCCTTTTACCCATCCAGCTACCCTTCCACCCATACATCCAGCTATTTCGTTTTCTCTCTTCCATCCTTCCACTCACTCACCAATCCATCCATCCCCTCCCATTATCCATCTATTCAATCTTTCATTCATCCATTCACCCTTTGACTAATTCATCCAGCCAACCAGGCGCTGTGCATCCATTAGGGCGTGGGGGCGTAGCCCCGCCGCCCGCAGCTCCGACGTTTCTGAACTTAAGTAAACTGAATAATTTACTTAAGTTCAAAGACCTACGACAATGCATGTCAGCCAGCATGACGTCAGACTGCGCATCATGTTGACTGACATGCATTGTCAGACATGGGGGCGGCAGCACAACACAAGTGCGCATGAGTGGGGACAGAGGGCGAATTTTCGCACTGTGCCCACGCATGGACACTTGTGTTTTAACTTGTTAGTGCATGCCCATTAGGTCTCCTAATGGGCGTGCTGCGGGCGAGGATTAACTCTGCCCTGGCGCTGCAGATTGGCTTAGGGGTTGCCACTCGGTGCTGCTGTTCCTGTTCCGGTTCCTGTTTGGAGATGAGGCGCCAACGCGGACCAGGAGCAGAGGCGGTCAGCTAAGTTTTCTTAATGTTATCTCCCTTGGCGCACCCCCCACCGCGACCCCCTCCCCCCGCAACCCCCCCGCCACCCCCCCTCGCGAGTACTGCATTGATTTGTCAGTTTGTTAAAGTGTTCATGCGTTCATCTCTGACCTCTTCACATAGATAATGTATAGCGCTATAACAGCATTGCTCTGTTTCTGACCTTGAAGTTGATGCATGCCAAACAATTGTCATCAGTGGTAGAACAGAGCGAGAGTGTCTATTCTAGATTACTTTCAACTGGTAGGATAGTTCCATGGGTTAAGCCTTTGCTGCAGCAATCCCAGGTTCGAACCCTAGCAGTCCTACGTCATCCACTCTGACATAAACATCCCCATCCATTTGACGAGTCGCTTTGTGAACGGTTCTATACACATTATGAATATTATTCTCTTTAAGGGATAGATGAAACACAACGTTGTGTAACCGTGGACAGACACTTACCAATTATTGGCCAAAATGGTCACCTAAATCTAAGCAACAATGATTGTTAAAAAGTGAAACATGTACATGCTCCGTGTTTTTTGCTCATCACAGTTGTATGTATATTTATGGGCTAGCCAGTTTCCAGTTCAGAATGTGTTCATTGTTCATTTTGTCATGCGGCAGTGCTTTAGTAGAGTTTTGCTACTGTCGCTTCTATAGGGCATTGCATTATGTTTTCAATATGGAAACCTACTGGCTCCAGCGTTTCATGCAGACAGGCCTCACAAACAGTGTGGAGTGGCAACTTGAGCAAAATGCCGAGATGTTGAGCAGACTGTGGCATCTCTAAAGGATGAGCATTGTATGGATTTGGTGATATCATAGTCTGACTCGGCAGTGGTGGCTGGCGTAAACAGGCCTTCTGTTGCGTCAGGCCGCTCCCAAGCTTGCCAAGCAGCTGAAAGGAGACTGCGTAGTTAGGGTGGCCAAACTTGACACACTGCGTCTGCACTAATGTATGCACAGGCACCACCATTTTAAAGAACAAAGGAGAGTGAACAAAATTGAGTCCTGGGTAAGTGATGTCTGTGAGTATAGGGTGAGCAGTGTGCCTGTGTGAGTCCTGGGTGAGTGATATCTGTGTGAGTATAGGGTGAGCAGTGTGCCTGTGTGAATCCTGGGTTAGTGATGTCTGTGTGAGCGCAGGGCCAGCAGTGTGCCTGTGTGAGTGATGTCTGTGACAGTGCAGGGTCGGTGATGTCTGTGTGAGCGCAGGGTGAGCAGTGTGCCTGTGTGAGTCCAGGGTGAGTGATGTCTGTGACAGTGCAGGGTTGGTGATGTCTGTGTAAGCGCAGGGTGAGCAGTGTGCCTGTGTGAGTCCAGGGTGCTTAAGAATGCACCATTTGCCCACTCTTTTTTCAAAATGTTCTCGTGGGAGAACCCCCGAATCCCCCATAGGTGGTTGGGCCTCGCTCTCTGCGCGCGCTCGCCACAGTGCAGTATTTACTGCCCGCCACTTTCAAATGTCACCAGTCGCCCCTGCAGCCATCCCTTCACTAACTCACTCGCCCACCTTTTCCTATTAATTTTGAGCGGAGCCTTTTTGAGAAGAGGCCCATCAAGAACTTCACCCTCGCTGCAGGAGCCATTCCAGGACAGGGGCAGAAGCCACCCAGGGCAGAGACAGGATCCGCTACAGGAGCCACCACAGGCGGGTGGGGTAAGGGGGGGCAACAGGAGCCACCGCATGGGGGACAAGAGCGATCACTGGAGGGGGAACAGGATCCACCAGGGTGGACACAGGGGTGGGTATGCAGTATTCTAGTATCATCTTGGTCTCTTCCAGGGTGGGGGAGGGCTCCTCACGCTCTCCTGGACAAGACAACGAGACAATAGGCTCTGTTTCCAAAATGTTAGTTTTGTCCCCCACACTGATGTACAGTACTGCAAGGAGATACTCCAAGAGAACTGATTTAACTGATTGTCCTCCATAGTTTGTAAATCAGTGTGAGTGCGATTGTGCCATTTCTCTATTTTATTACAATATTGACTGCATGTTTGAAGAATCGAGGTATGTTTACAATTTAGTGACAGTAATTAAGCTCTGTGAAGTGAACCACGTGCTGCCTCGGTGTAATCAGGGCAGGTTCTAGGATGTTTGGAACCCTGGGCAGAAAGGGAATGTCTCACACCAATTGCAGATACAAGACGCATTCAGTGCTGTTTGCATCTGAATAGATGCCCCTGCTCCTGAAGCTGCCGCCCCTCCCTCTGTCACCTTCAAGCACCTCCTAACTGCTCATCAAGGGCTGGAGGTGTGAGGTTGCCATCCCGCTGTGCCTCGCCAATGCTGATGGGTATGTGAGCTTTTGTACTGCCTCGGAGACTGTGACACCCGACCTCAGCAGCATCGCAGTCAAGAAGGGAGGTGAGGGCCAGCTGTGCTGGTTGTGCGACCAGTTAAAATTACGGACAAATGGCGTCCGTTAAAGAATCCTTCACGGACAACGGACAGACGGCCGAAATTACGGACTGTCCGTGAAATTTACGGACGGTTGGTCACCCTAAAGCAGGACAAGCCGGAGAAACCAGCACTCAGGGCAATGGCGGTGAGTGCCAAAAAGGCGGGGCTGATCAAAGGGAAACCCTTAGAGAAACTTCCAACCAGCGCTAATGATAAAATTAGGACAAAGGATTTTGGAAAACCGGGGACTATGGCAGTAGTAGCTGAAGGCACGGGACGGGGGAAGGTAGTAACCGTCCCGGGAATGTTTTCAGGGAAAGTAACGGCGATTAGAAATCCTACACAGATTCCACTAGCTTCGCTAACTACTCTCGCCGGTAAGTTCAAGTTCAAGAATTTATATAGCGCACTACTCACCCAGAGGGTCTCAAGGCGCTTGAGGGAGGGAGGGTGCATTACTTATCGAAAAGCCAGGTTTTTAACTGCTTTCTGAAAGAGAGGTGGTTCTGTGTAAGGCGGAGGTGAGTGGGGAGAGAATTCCAGGTTTTGGCCGCTAGGTAGGAGAAGGATCTTCCTCCCATGGTGGATCTGTGGATGTGTGGCGAGGGCTTGCTTGGATGATCGCAGTTGGCGGGTGGGTGTGTAGAAGGACAGTCTTGTGTTAAGGCATTCAGGTCCTAGGTCGTAGAGGGCCTTGTGAGCGTGGGTGAGGAGACGGAACGTTATTCTCTTGTTGACGGGGAGCCAGTGGAGGTCTTTCAGGTGACCGGAAATGTGAGCTTGACGAGGGATGTCCAGTATGATTCTGGCTGAGGCATTTTGGATGCGTTGGAGTTTTTTCTGTAGTTTGGCAGTGGTTCCGGCGTAAAGGGTATTTCCATAATCCAGTTGGCTGGTGACCAGAGCGTGGGTGACTGTTTTTCTTGTTTCGGTGGGGATCCAGCGGACGATTTTTTTGAGCATGCGTAGGATGATGAAGCATGAGGATGAGACGGCGTTGACTTGTCTGGTCATCGAGAGGGAGGAGTCCAGGATGAAGCCGAGGTTACGTGTGTGATCTGTAGGTATGGGTGCTTTACCCAGGGCCGGTGGCCACCATGAGTCGTCCCAGGATGAGGGGGATGATCCTAAGATGAGGACTTCAGTTTTGTCTGAGTTTAGTTTTAAACAGCTGTTCTTCATCCATTCGGCTACTTCTTTCATTCCGTCGTGTAGATTGGTTTTGGCGGTGTTTGGGTCTTTGGTGAGGGAGAGGATCAACTGGGTGTCATCTGCGTAGGAGATGATGTTGAGGTTGTGTTGCCGCGCGATGGATGCGAGGGGGCTCATGTAAACGTTGAAGAGGGTGGGACTGAGTGATGATCCTTGTGGTACCCCGCAGATGACTTTGGTGGCCTCTGATTTGAATGGGGGGAGGAGGACTCTCTGAGTTCTTCCGGCGAGGAACAAGATGATCCAGTCCAAAGCTTTTTTTTTTTTTTATTTAATGGTTTTATAAAGCGCGTAGTAACTCCGAGAGCATCCCAGCGCTGACCTGTTTCTCCCAGGGTTTCTGCCGTCTGATAAGATTATGTCTGCGGGAAAAGGAGGGTCTTTAGGGTTTTTCTGAACTGGAGGTAGTTCGGTTCTGTCCTGAGTCTTCGTGGTAGATGGTTCCAATGTTTGGCCGTGTGAACCGAAAAGCGACGGCCCCCGGTCTTGGCTTTTCTGACTCTGGGGACTACGATAAGATTTTCTACGTTAGACCGGAGGTCTCTCTCCGCTTTATAGGGGATTAGGAGTTCTTTGAGAAGATTATTTATTGCTTCTCTTTCTTTTTCTTGTAGTACCTTTTCTAATGTGGTCCATGCACTACTTGCGGAATCAAAGGTGGTTTTAAAAATGGAGCACTAGGGCTAACTCTGATTGGTTCCTCATGATAAGGTGGTGGGTTTTTCATGAATAAATCCACTAGATAATCATGTTCAGAATCACCATTAGTCATTACATTTCTCGTTTTCTCTGTGCACTTGCTTCCTGACGGTTCTTCTAAAGTTAATACAGGATACAATCCCTCCACTAGCATGGACTGTCTCCATTGTTTCATTTGCTTATCTCTTGTCTCTCTGGTAAATCTAGGATAGAACTTACTCCAATGTCTGTTACTTCTTGGTCTGTCCCGTTCAAAAGCCTCATTATCCCATTCTTCCAGTACCTCATACTGAGTTAGTCTAGGTCTGGGATCTAACTCATTCATGCAAGTACTCAAATTGTACAAAATTCTACCATTAAAGGTACAATTTTCTGGAAATGCCAAAACTCCATCATTTTAAGTGTACTCAATCCAGTTTTCTAACCACACATGTGTGATAGCCCCTTTCTACCATCATGTATGATGCAGGCGTATTCAGTGGGGGAATAATAATTCCTTCTCTTGTCTTAATTGCTTCATCCTTTTTTAAATCATTTTTCACATTCTGAAAAATCGTCATTTTTCTCTTTTCTCCGTACATGATATAAGGTTTACCTCTTATATACTGTTCTTGTGCGAAACATAAATACCTTCTATCAGGTCTGTTTCCTATAACTGCTGGATCTAAATGCCACATCAAATTTCATCAACAATTTTAATTTGCAGTTATACTCGATTGTTTACTTAAATGTTTTTCCCAATACCAGTGCGTCATTTATTTTAATGACCAATCATCATTCAGAATTCAAATAAATTCAACCATTAGTTGCGAAGCTTTTCCCGTGAGACTAGTTCTCACGCTCCTGCACTCACCCCTCCTTTAC
This sequence comes from Lissotriton vulgaris, assembly GCF_964263255.1. Lineage (NCBI taxonomy): Eukaryota > Metazoa > Chordata > Amphibia > Caudata > Salamandridae > Lissotriton > Lissotriton vulgaris. Next base: position 7,095 of record NW_028243153.1, read on the forward strand.
AATTACCTCAGCTACACACCTGCTGTCTCAACCAATACCAGCGCTGCTCTTTGTGATGTCAGCGCAGCACCGCGACTGACTCCCTCTTTTGCAAGGTAATACGAAAACTTAACTCCTTTGATTTTTAAATGCAATTTTCATTATTTAACATTGTAAAAACATACACCACTGTCCCTGATTGCTGATTGACTAATTTCAAAGGAAAGATCATTTTCGTTAACTGCGAGTAAATACTGTCCGTTTACTCTTCACTTACTGCGAGTAAATCTCTTCCGCTTACTCTTCACACAAGCATTAGAGAACCGGTTACTCCCTCAAGCTTACCCTTTCTAGGTGATATAAGGCCAAAGTTTCACCAGCGAACTCCTTTACTTTCACTTATTCACACATTTCCACAGAAATCCCTAATTAGTGCCTCAAGTTATACCTAACTTTAAGCACTTACTTCCTCAGGCAAGTGACCTCAATGCAGTGTGGCTTCCATTTACCACCCGCTATTCTGCCCCCGGGGTTTCCAGACAAACATGAAACAATATGAACGGGTTTTGGTTAATACATAAAATTAATACAAAATTCAATAATCAATACGCAACTAGTTACCAATCTTAACTAAACACTAACCACTACTTTGCTACCAAAGAAAATACTGATGGCGTGCGGGGCTACCTGTTCAATTACCATACTCACCTGGGCCCATAAACATACACACTTTGAACAGGTAAATCCAGCCACTACCTTGCCAATCAGGATTTGTTTTATTTAGGACTTAAACCTATACACCATGACTTACCAATCCTCGTAACCTGTATTAAGTCCTAAGGGATCAAAAGGGAGTCAACATAATAGGTAGAAAATTAAAATTTCATTTATAAATAACCCCAGACTCTGGAAATGTTTAAACACTTTATCTATGTAAATTCTTAAATGTCAATGTCCATACAGAAGCTATTAAGGCCTTTTCAATTAGGGAAATGATGCTAAAAGCAATGATATGTAGAAATGTTACGAGACTTCTTTTAGGCATTGAAACGTAGGGAAGGAAGAGAAAGGGAAACATACGATGACACTCCCGCACAGATTTATATTTACCTAGAATGCTGTGAAGACCAACCCTGGCCACGGGCTAGGAGAAAGAAATAGGATTCCCGATAGTTCAGGTATCAACAGGACAGGACAGGTGCAGATCAGAACAGGTGAAGACCAAGACAGGACAGATGCAGGTCAGGACAGGTACCCTCAGCTAAGTGCAACGCAAGCATCACACCCCTCTCTGCGGCTAATAGTCGGACCCTGAATGGGTTATCGATTCTCCTCCCAGACCCCAATTGGGTTATCGATTCTCCTCCCAGACCCCGATTGGGTTATCGATTCTACTGACAGAGTGCTCCGCCAGCACCTCAGCTCTCGATCTCCTATAGCGTGCGTTGGGTCAGTGACAAGTCAGCTATTCGGACAAGTCGGACAATCTAACTAGCTAAGCTGATCTTAGTTATACCATTTTCCAGGGCAATGTACCACCCCCCAGTGTTGCAAATTCGTGAATTTCCTCAATTTGATTGGTCAGAAAGGCAAGGAGAGGTCATCACAGCATACCAATATGAGATCATTTCATTCAAATATTTAAATTTGCGTTCCCTCCCATAATTTATATTTTACCATGCACTTTTATTCCACCTAGCAATGAATGTTTCAATAGTAAATACAATTTATTAACATTTTATATCATTCTCTTCCTCTGGAGAGTTCACAGGGTAATTTTCCCAGGAGCATTGCAGGCAAGACTGTCTCTGGCACAGGTTCAATGCCATGACTTGAGGATTCGAGAGCTCTTCTGCGCAGACGCAGCCTTTTCAATATGGAGTACAGCAAGATTACATCAGGCCCAAATATGAACTATCAGCAAAGTCAAAAGAGAAACAGTTTTAGAAAAAAGAATAAATGATTGCACTGTATACCACTTCTCTCTACACTACTCCCATTACTTTATTTTAACTATAGAGTTAATAGTTAATCAGAACGAACAATGTTTAGTTATAGCAGCAGCAGGTGCTTTAGTATGTGAAACATGAAACATTTTTAATACCAATGCGCAGCTGCAGAAACTTCCCTCCAAGCAGAGATATGTCACACCACGTGAGTGTGGCAGACGCATGCGCAGTAAAGATCCCACGTTTTCGGCGGCCATATTAGGTCACTCGAGTTACTGTTAGTAAAAGCACATATGCAAGCTTTCCCAGCTTACTACATATGTTGTGTAATGCAATTATTAGTAGGACAAACATGTTGATTTAATACATTAGCTGTTATTTCGAGAGGATTCAATCCGAGCAAATCTCTTTACGTATGAAACCTTGCTCTATCAACAGGAAGAAGGCTGGTGAGAAGGGAATGGTGGATGAATAAAAGTTAAGAAAGTATAATGGAGAGAAAGAAGGAAGGTACAAAAGAAATATGTAAAAACGAAATACGTAAATAAGCAACACAATAAGGAAGGAAGGCAAGAAAAATACTGAAAGAAGGAAGGAAATGTCCTAATTCCCTTGAGAGGAGTGGGGGAGGGGGCCTGGACTACAGCTGTTTTTTCTGGTCTCATTCGCTCTCTGTTTGCCATTAGGGTTTCAGCGCAAAGTGAGGGATATTTTATTTTTATGGCTACTACCTAGGACACCAAAGCCAGTAGGTGGCGTTGTACTGCCACGGATAAATCAATGTCTCATATAGGAGGCCTCACGTCCTACCCCTACCATGAAACAAGGTCATGGATGAATCGCAGATGTAGTAGGCAAGCCTTCTGGTAGGTGGTAACAAGAGATGGAACTCTGGGTAATGTAATCCCCCAATTGGTGAAACGATGGGCGGAGTCAAACTGCTCCACAACGCCTCCCCATTAATCAGTCACCGATAACCCTGAGAATCAACTCTCTGTCATACTGCTTGTGCAACAATAACTCGGTTTTTAAAAATTAAAAAAACAGTCCTTTATTATTTGGTATTTTCAGTTTCACTATTTGCATTTCCTCATTCTTCATATCTCCAAAACCTGGACTTACATTCAATTAATCCAGTCTGACTAATACCAATAATCTTGTGAATTTTAGCCAATGGGTGCTATGGAGAAAGGACAGGATCCCTGGGAGCACAGATAGCTTCACAGTGATGCCCTTGACAACAGCTATGATTTGGTTTTTTAAACAGAATGCATTGCATACAGAGATTTTTGGGCATCTGGCATTTAGCCAAGTCTCTCCACCAGTTGACCAGGCCCAATATCCTGTTTGCAATTGATACAAGAGGCTGCATCTTGGCCTGGTGATCTACAGGTTGAAATTGCAACATAATCAAAGCAGCCACAGATGACAGCAGAGACGCCTAGATTGATCTGGTCGTCAAAGTAGAGCTTGGTATTTTACTTTGGAGCCTTGTCTCTTGCAGACGCCTTATCTGTCTTATGGTCCTTTGTGCCAACAAGCGATGCTCTTCCATCAACTCCAACATGATCACTCACTTTTCAACAAACAGAAGATTCTCACTTGCTATCTTGGTCATCTACTCTATCACAATCTGGTCTCTAACTGTTTCAACACTTGCCTCATAAACAACTCCTCAGATTACTGTTTTTTTATTGCTGAATTGTGACCCCTGATGAACCTTAAGATGACATTGACAGAAGATGTTCTATCAAGGGTAATATCTTGATTGATGTGGTAAGGGCGAGAACTGTACAATGAGAAGAGAGGGCTTGTATTATTCAAGAGGGGAGGCAGAGCAGACAAGTCCATAGAGTAAAATGGTCTCAAAGAGCAGGTTGTGCTGTGTCCCATTGCTAAAGATATAGTTATCCAATAGTTGTCTCATTTAAAAAAAATCTATATCTGAATAAAACATTTGAACCTGCTCGCAAATAATGTCTTTAGGATGAATCGGCATAACCAATTGGTATGCTTTTTCATTATTTTTTACATTGTACAATGACGAGCCATCATAACGTAATATATGGAGGATCTTTTCTCAGCTATGCATATACTCAGAGAAAAGTCTAAGGTAAAAGTGACTTCATAATTAGATGTGGAAATACGACCTCAGTTTACATTAAAAAAACGAAAAAACCCAGAAATACCCTAAATAACAAAGGTTATAGTGACATTGTTGATATGTCACAAAGCCGCACACAAGCTAATGTTTAATAAACGAAAACCACTGAAATTCACCAGTTGCATTTCAGTGAGTGTCCTATAATTTGAGCCCACGATGCACTGCTCGTCACCTCACATATCACATTGCTCTTGACATAAAGAACGCCACTATTGACATCTCAAGTGACATCATCAATGACATCACTGATAACCAAAACCACAAACAATTATTGAGGCAGTGTCCTATTGAGTTGGTGTACTTCAAGTAATGTGCTACACCTTTGACCAATTGGACATAAGTTTTGACCACAAGCGGAATGCAGCATATCCGTCGAGTAACTAATATTTTGTGGATGTTACCCTCTTTCTTACTGCCATTTACTCATGTTACATACAAAATGCCTCCGCTGACTTTATTCGAGTCAAATCCTTTTTAAAGAATGAACACCCTCCAACAAACAATTTATCCTATTTAACTTAACAGGATCACCCTCTTAAAGACTTCGAATGACCCGCAATTTTAAGTCAGAAGGTATGCTTCTCCTATAGACCCTATGGGGTTCTCTGTAGTCAGCTAAAAAAACATCTCTCACATTTCTGTGATAAGTAGACTGGAATACATACTTAGAACCATTGTGGACCTGGCGGGTGTGGCTAGTAGCGAGAACGCAGAGACTTCAATACGAGGCAGCCGCGCCCGGGAATGTTCCCGTAGTCAACACCAAAGCTGCGGGAGTATCACCAGCCTTCGGCACAAAGAAAATACCGCCTGCAGTGGAGAAACCAGAGAAAGCGGGAAAGCAGGATAGGGTGACCAACTGGCATTGGTGCAAATTCAGGACGGTGAGTGTAAAAATTCAGGACAAAGGGTCAAAATTCAGGACACAAATTCAGGACAGGAGGTCAAAATTCAGGACAAAACTTCAGGACAATGGGATAAGTTTTACAGACACATCAGAGGTCGCGCAATTGTATATAAGTAAGCCCAGCCATATCTAGACATATTCAGCAAACCTATCCATCATGTATCCTTCCATCTTTCATTTCTCTCATCCATCCCTTCATCCATCCTTTCACTCATCCATCCATTATCCATTCATCCACCCTTTCACCCTATCCATCTGTACACTCATCCATTCACTCTTCTACCCATCCATCCATTCACTCAACCATCCAGCGATTTACCCTTTCACCAATCCAGCCATCCTTTCACTTACTCAGCATCCACCCAGTCACTGATCCTTCCACCCATTCACCCTTTCATTCATCCATCTTCCTCCCTTTCTCACTCCATCGACTCTTTCACTTAGCAATCCTTCCTTCCATCCATCCATCCACCCACCCTCCTTCCATCCATCCATCCATCCATCCATCCATACATCCATCCATCCATCCATCCATCCATCTACTCACGTGCTCATGAATCCATCCATTTACCCTATCACTCATCCATCCTTTCTCTCATCCATTTATCCTTTCACTCCTTCACTGGTCTATTCACCATTTTGTCAGTCTACCTTCCCTTTCACTCAGTCATCCATCCTTACATCCACCCTTGCACTTATCAATTCATCAATCCATCCATCATTTCACTCATCCATCTACCCCCTCACTCATCATCCATCTTTTCACTCATCCATCCTTTCACTCATCCATCCACCCTTTTACCCATCCAGCTACCCTTCCACCCATACATCCAGCTATTTCGTTTTCTCTCTTCCATCCTTCCACTCACTCACCAATCCATCCATCCCCTCCCATTATCCATCTATTCAATCTTTCATTCATCCATTCACCCTTTGACTAATTCATCCAGCCAACCAGGCGCTGTGCATCCATTAGGGCGTGGGGGCGTAGCCCCGCCGCCCGCAGCTCCGACGTTTCTGAACTTAAGTAAACTGAATAATTTACTTACGTTCAAAGACCTACGACAATGCATGTCAGCCAGCATGACGTCAGACTGCGCATCATGTTGACTGACATGCATTGTCAGACATGGGGGCGGCAGCACAACACAAGTGCGCATGAGTGGGGACAGAGGGCGAATTTTCGCACTGTGCCCACGCATGGACACTTGTGTTTTAACTTGTTAGTGCATGCCCATTAGGTCTCCTAATGGGCGTGCTGCGGGCGAGGATTAACTCTGCCCTGGCGCTGCAGATTGGCTTAGGGGTTGCCACTCGGTGCTGCTGTTCCTGTTCCGGTTCCTGTTTGGAGATGAGGCGCCAACGCGGACCAGGAGCAGAGGCGGTCAGCTAAGTTTTCTTAATGTTATCTCCCTTGGCGCACCCCCCACCGCGACCCCCTCCCCCCGCAACCCCCCCGCCACCCCCCCTCGCGAGTACTGCATTGATTTGTCAGTTTGTTAAAGTGTTCATGCGTTCATCTCTTGACCTCTTCACATAGATAATGTATAGCGCTATAACAGCATTGCTCTGTTTCTGACCTTGACGTTGATGCATGCCAAACAATTGTCATCAGTGGTAGAACAGAGCGAGAGTGTCTATTCTAGATTACTTTCAACTGGTAGGATAGTTCCATGGGTTAAGCCTTTGCTGCAGCAATCCCAGGTTCGAACCCTAGCAGTCCTACGTCATCCACTCTGACATAAACATCCCCATCCATTTGACGAGTCGCTTTGTGAACGGTTCTATACACATTATGAATATTATTCTCTTTAAGGGATAGATGAAACACAACGTTGTGTAACCGTGGACAGACACTTACCAATTATTGGCCAAAATGGTCACCTAAATCTAAGCAACAATGATTGTTAAAAAGTGAAACATGTACATGCTCCGTGTTTTTTGCTCATCACAGTTGTATGTATATTTATGGGCTAGCCAGTTTCCAGTTCAGAATGTGTTCATTGTTCATTTTGTCATGCGGCAGTGCTTTAGTAGAGTTTTGCTACTGTCGCTTCTATAGGGCATTGCATTATGTTTTCAATATGGAAACCTACTGGCTCCAGCGTTTCATGCAGACAGGCCTCACAAACAGTGTGGAGTGGCAACTTGAGCAAAATGCCGAGATGTTGAGCAGACTGTGGCATCTCTAAAGGATGAGCATTGTATGGATTTGGTGATATCATAGTCTGACTCGGCAGTGGTGGCTGGCGTAAACAGGCCTTCTGTTGCGTCAGGCCGCTCCCAAGCTCGCCAAGCAGCTGAAAGGAGACTGCGTAGTTAGGGTGGCCAAACTTGACACACTGCGTCTGCACTAATGTATGCACAGGCACCACCATTTTAAAGAACAAAGGAGAGTGAACAAAATTGAGTCCTGGGTAAGTGATGTCTGTGAGTATAGGGTGAGCAGTGTGCCTGTGTGAGTCCTGGGTGAGTGATATCTGTGTGAGTATAGGGTGAGCAGTGTGCCTGTGTGAATCCTGGGTTAGTGATGTCTGTGTGAGCGCAGGGCCAGCAGTGTGCCTGTGTGAGTGATGTCTGTGACAGTGCAGGGTCGGTGATGTCTGTGTGAGCGCAGGGTGAGCAGTGTGGCTGTGTGAGTCCAGGGTGAGTGATGTCTGTGACAGTGCAGGGTTGGTGATGTCTGTGTAAGCGCAGGGTGAGCAGTGTGCCTGTGTGAGTCCAGGGTGCTTAAGAATGCACCATTTGCCCACTCTTTTTTCAAAATGTTCTCGTGGGAGAACCCCCGAATCCCCCATAGGTGGTTGGGCCTCGCTCTCTGCGCGCGCTCGCCACAGTGCAGTATTTACTGCCCGCCACTTTCAAATGTCACCAGTCGCCCCTGCAGCCATCCCTTCACTAACTCACTCGCCCACCTTTTCCTATTAATTTTGAGCGGAGCCTTTTTGAGAAGAGGCCCATCAAGAACTTCACCCTCGCTGCAGGAGCCATTCCAGGACAGGGGCAGAAGCCACCCAGGGCAGAGACAGGATCCGCTACAGGAGCCACCACAGGCGGGTGGGGTAAGGGGGGGCAACAGGAGCCACCGCATGGGGGACAAGAGCGATCACTGGAGGGGGAACAGGATCCACCAGGGTGGACACAGGGGTGGGTATGCAGTATTCTAGTATCATCTTGGTCTCTTCCAGGGTGGGGGAGGGCTCCTCACGCTCTCCTGGACAAGACAACGAGACAATAGGCTCTGTTTCCAAAATGTTAGTTTTGTCCCCCACACTGATGTACAGTACTGCAAGGAGATACTCCAAGAGAACTGATTTAACTGATTGTCCTCCATAGTTTGTAAATCAGTGTGAGTGCGATTGTGCCATTTCTCTATTTTATTACAATATAGACTGCATGTTTGAAGAATCGAGGTATGTTTACAATTTAGTGACAGTAATTAAGCTCTGTGAAGTGAACCACGTGCTGCCTCGGTGTAATCAGGGCAGGTTCTAGGATGTTTGGAACCCTGGGCAGAAAGGGAATGTCTCACACCAATTGCAGATACAAGACGCATTCAGTGCTGTTTGCATCTGAATAGATGCCCCTGCTCCTGAAGCTGCCGCCCCTCCCTCTGTCACCTTCAAGCACCTCCTAACTGCTCATCAAGGGCTGGAGGTGTGAGGTTGCCATCCCGCTGTGCCTCGCCAATGCTGATGGGTATGTGAGCTTTTGTACTGCCTCGGAGACTGTGACACCCGACCTCAGCAGCATCGCAGTCAAGAAGGGAGGTGAGGGCCAGCTGTGCTGGTTGTGCGACCAGTTAAAATTACGGACAAATGGCGTCCGTTAAAGAATCCTTCACGGACAACGGACAGACGGCCGAAATTACGGACTGTCCGTGAAATTTACGGACGGTTGGTCACCCTAAAGCAGGACAAGCCGGAGAAACCAGCACTCAGGGCAATGGCGGTGAGTGCCAAAAAGGCGGGGCTGATCAAAGGGAAACCCTTAGAGAAACTTCCAACCAGCGCTAATGATAAAATTAGGACAAAGGATTTTGGAAAACCGGGGACTATGGCAGTAGTAGCTGAAGGCACGGGACGGGGGAAGGTAGTAACCGTCCCGGGAATGTTTTCAGGGAAAGTAACGGCGATTAGAAATCCTACACAGATTCCACTAGCTTCGCTAACTACTCTCGCCGGTAAGTTCAAGTTCAAGAATTTATATAGCGCACTACTCACCCAGAGGGTCTCAAGGCGCTTGAGGGAGGGAGGGTGCATTACTTATCGAAAAGCCAGGTTTTTAACTGCTTTCTGAAAGAGAGGTGGTTCTGTGTAAGGCGGAGGTGAGTGGGGAGAGAATTCCAGGTTTTGGCCGCTAGGTAGTAGAAGGATCTTCCTCCCATGGTGGATCTGTGGATGTGTGGCGAGGGCTTGCTTGGATGATCGCAGTTGGCGGGTGGGTGTGTAGAAGGACAGTCTTGTGTTAAGGCATTCAGGTCCTAGGTCGTAGAGGGCCTTGTGAGCGTGGGTGAGGAGACGGAACGTTATTCTCTTGTTGACGGGGAGCCAGTGGAGGTCTTTCAGGTGACCGGAAATGTGAGCTTGACGAGGGATGTCCAGTATGATTCTGGCTGAGGCATTTTGGATGCGTTGGAGTTTTTTCTGTAGTTTGGCAGTGGTTCCGGCGTAAAGGGTATTTCCATAATCCAGTTGGCTGGTGACCAGAGCGTGGGTGACTGTTTTTCTTGTTTCGGTGGGGATCCAGCGGACGATTTTTTTGAGCATGCGTAGGATGATGAAGCATGAGGATGAGACGGCGTTGACTTGTCTGGTCATCGAGAGGGAGGAGTCCAGGATGAAGCCGAGGTTACGTGTGTGATCTGTAGGTATGGGTGCTTTACCCAGGGCCGGTGGCCACCATGAGTCGTCCCAGGATGAGGGGGATGATCCTAAGATGAGGACTTCAGTTTTGTCTGAGTTTAGTTTTAAACAGCTGTTCTTCATCCATTCGGCTACTTCTTTCATTCCGTCGTGTAGATTGGTTTTGGCGGTGTTTGGGTCTTTGGTGAGGGAGAGGATCAACTGGGTGTCATCTGCGTAGGAGATGATGTTGAGGTTGTGTTGCCGCGCGATGGATGCGAGGGGGCTCATGTAAACGTTGAAGAGGGTGGGACTGAGTGATGATCCTTGTGGTACCCCGCAGATGACTTTGGTGGCCTCTGATTTGAATGGGGGGAGGAGGACTCTCTGAGTTCTTCCGGCGAGGAACAAGATGATCCAGTCCAAAGCTTTTTTTATTTTTTTATTTAATGGTTTTATAAAGCGCGTAGTAACTCCGAGAGCATCCCAGCGCTGACCTGTTTCTCCCAGGGTTTCTGCCGTCTGATAAGATTATGTCTGCGGGAAAAGGAGGGTCTTTAGGGTTTTTCTGAACTGGAGGTAGTTCGGTTCTGTCCTGAGTCTTCGTGGTAGATGGTTCCAATGTTTGGCCGTGTGAACCGAAAAGCGACGGCCCCCGGTCTTGGCTTTTCTGACTCTGGGGACTACGATAAGATTTTCTACGTTAGACCGGAGGTCTCTCTCCGCTTTATAGGGGATTAGGAGTTCTTTGAGAAGAGGGGGGCCGTTGTTGTTGAGGGTTTTGTGGGCCAGACAGAGGGCCTTGAAGACGACCCTTTCTCTGACTGGGAGCCAGTGGAGGGATTTAAGAGCCGGCCTGGCAGATGATCTTCCTGGTGTGCCCGTGAGTAGGCGGGCAGCAGCATTTTGAACTTTTTGCAGCGAGTTCAGGGTGGCTTCAGGGGCTCCCAGGTAGATGGCGTTACAGTAGTCTAATCTTGCCAGGATTAGACCCTGAATGAGGAGCCTCCTTGCGGTATCGGGGAGCAGGGGGAAGATCTACCTGCAGGCTCTGAGTAGCCCAAAACATGTCCCTGCCGTTCTTTTAGCCTGGGTTTTAAAGCTCATGTCCTTCTCGATCCAGACACCAAGGCTCTTGACCTCTTCCTTGGGTGCGGGAGGGTCACCTAGGCAGCTGGGCCAAAGGTGAGGTGGCAGAGAGGGCCCCTTGTGGCCCATCAGGAGGATCTCAGTCTTGGACCCATTCAGTTTAAGCGAGGAGAGATTCATCCATCGGTGGACTTCGGAGAGGCAGCTGTGGAGATCGGATGGGGTGTGGTGGGGATGTGAAAGGGTTACGACCAGCTGAGTGTCGTCGGCGTAGTTAATAATTGACACGCCGAACGAGCTGACCCTCTTCTCCAGTGGGGCCATGTACACGTTAAATAACGTAGGGCTCAGGGATGAGCCCTGCGGTACTCCGCACCGGAGGGGGATGGTGGATGAGCAGCTGTCGTTTTCCTGCACCTGGAAGGAGTGTCCTGATAAGAAGGATTCTAGCCATTTCAAGGCCGTACCCTTTAGTCCGACTTCTCCCAGTCGGTGGATTAGGGTGAGATGGTCTACAGTGTCGAAGGCCGCACTGAGGTCCAGGAGGATCACTGCCACTGATCCTCCTGTGTCCAGAATGCTTCTGGCCTTCTCCACCGCTGCCAGGAGGGCGATGTCCGTGCCCTGACCTGGACGGAACCCTGTCTGGGAGACCGCTAAGAGGTTGTTGCTTTCTAGGTAAAGCGATAATTGCTTGTTTACCAGCTTCTCTGCGATCTTGCTGTTTCCAGGGAGAAGGGATATGGGCCTATAGTTGGAGAGGTCCTGCGGGTCTAAGGAGGGTTTTTTTAATAGACCTTTGACTGCTGCCGCCTTCCAGCTGGGGGGGACTATGCCCTCCCAGAGAGAGGAGTTGATCAGGGCCGTGAGGGGAGGGATGATGGTGCTCCACACTTTTTTTAGGAAGCGGAGGGGTGCAGGGTCAAGGGGGGAGCCACTTTTGATTGCGGCCAGCGTTGCTCCTACTTCTTCCGTTGTTACGGGGCCGAAGGCCTCCAGGGAGGGTTGGGGGTAGACTGACAACATAGGAGGATTGGTGGTGGTGGTAGTGAGATCCTGCTCTGTGTGGGCCTGTTGGGGGGGGGGTATGGTGAGAAGAATTTTTTGAATCTTCTCGTCAAAGAAGGTGGCTAAGTTGTTACATTTAATTTCTGCTTCTTTGGGATCGAGGGGTTTAAGTGGGGGGTCAGGGGCGTGGAGGAGTTCTTTAAGAACTGAATAGGTTTCGTGGGCCGAGCAGGCAGCGTTTTTAATTCTGTTCTCGTAGAAGCTGGTTTTGGTGTTGCGGAGCTCTTTTTTGTAGATTTTTAAAGAGGTATGGAATGAATCTTTTTGTTTCTCGGTTTTTTCCTTCCTCCAGATACGTTCATTCCTTTTACAAGCCTTACGCAGAAGGTTGAGTTCCGGGGTATACCAGGGTGAGGGGTTAACTCTCTTGATGTGTTTCAGAGAGTGGGTTTTAGGCAGAATGGCGTCGAGCGATTGGGTAATCCAGGTACTGAATTCTTTGTCCCCTGCTAAGGTGTCGTGGGGGGGGTGGGGAACGTTTTCCCTGAGTTTGGCTGCCCAGACGTCTGGTTCCAATTTCTGCCATCGTCTGGTATACGTTCTAGTTTTGGTACGTGGAGGGAGCGAAGTGATGATGTCGCATACTAGGGGGACCAAATAATGGTCCGTCAAGGGAAGGGGGATATGGTCAAGGGTTTTCAGATTGGGTATGTTGGAGAGAATAGGATCAAGCAGTTGGCCTCTTTCATGAGTGGCCTGTGGGTTTTTGAGGTCAAGGCCCATTGAGGTGAAATCCTGGAGTAGTTCACTGGCCTGCTTGTCATCCGGGTCCAAGAAATGTACATTCAGGTCTTCTAGTAGTAGGTAGTTAGTTGTGGACGTACATTTGATGGAGGTCTGGTCAGTAATTTTGTTGGGAAAGTCTCCTAGATTGCCTGGCGGACGATATACCAGCGTTCCTGACAACGAGGTAACTGGGGAGATTTGTATAGTATAGTGGCAGCTTTCGTATCCCATAATGCTGCCATCAGAAATTCTACAGGTGAGGGTGTTTTTAAGAATTATCGCTAGTCCCCCTCCCCTTCCCTCTGGTCTGTTCAGTGAGTACATAACGTACCCGGGGGGTATGTTATGTACAGTGAGTACATAACGTACCCGGGGGGGAGTGCTAGTTTCCTTGTATTCCGACATTGCTGAGGCGTTGTATGAGGGTGCTATGACAGACTGTGTCGAAGGCGGCGGAGAGGTCGAGTAGGATGAGGGCGACTGTTTCTCCGTTGTCTAGAAGCGTTCGGATGTCGTCTGTAGCTGCGATGAGGGCGGTTTCGGTGCTGTGTTTGGTTCGAAAGCCGGTCTGTGATGGGTCGAGGGAAAAATGGGGCAGCCCCGGATCGGCAGAAAGACACTGGCGGGTGCGAAAAAGATTCCGGGGGGGTGGAAAAAGCTAAGATATATGAAGGAGTAAAAAGTGGGACCGCGCTTAGGAAACTACCTGAGGCCTCAATGACTATATGCCATGAATCCAGTGGGATTGAGGGGCTTAAGGGGTCTAACAACGCAGCAGCCGAAAAATCTCCTCAGACTCTGCTACTGGATTAGGGGGACACCTTTGCCTTCTCAACCCCTGCCGGAGAGAAACCTGATACAGGAGCTGGCAGTATACCGGATGTCCAAGATGGTGATAGCTTCTTCTCTCTTGCCGAGGAGTCTGATATTGAATCTACTGAGGACTCCATTAATGAAAACCTTACTTCAGGCGAAGAGAGTGGAAGCCTCCCAAATACAGCTGACACTCTGAAAAGGGCCACACCCCGCCATAGTAAATCCAGGTTGACATCCATACAGGGGCCAAGGAACGGTGAGAGCGATGGCTCTGAGACTAGTAACAATCTTCAGTGGGATTATGCACAGGTCGCTATCAGTCTTGCGGGCTCGGGAGGATCAAGGTCTCATGAAGAAGAGTTGAAGGGTTCCAGGGATAAACCCAACTCACCCCCATCCAACACTTTGATCTACGCCATTTTAAAATCCATCTAAAGCGAGGCACGGCAGGAACATAAGAGAGCTCAGCTAGCGACGATGAAGATACAAGGGGCTATCCGGAAGAACACCAAGGCATGCTCAGAGGTTATAGCCAGGTCCGCCGCCCTTGAGGAAAGTATCGTTGAGCTTGAGACTGGGCTACAGAACACCGAAACAAAAACTACGGTTAATGATGAGAAACTTGCTGATATAATGTGCAAACTAGAGGATTCCAAAAACAGGCCCCACAGGAACAACATCCGACTCTTAGGGATTGAGGAGAAGGCTGAGGGTCAAGATATCAGAGCATTTGTTCTGAAACTATTCCAAGCTGCTTTTCCCGAGCTCTCTCTTGGTCTTGGGAAACTGAGATACAGAGAGTGCATCAATTTCCTCTCATGCTGAAAAAGAATTCCGATCCTGAAGCAAAGCTAAGGGCTATTTTGATATTCTTCAGCAATTTTTTATTGAGGAAAGCCATTTTTGAAAAAGCCCGTCCGGATGCAAAAAGATCTGTAGAGGGTCATAAATTTTTTGTGCACCCGGATTTTTGCCACGTAACAGTGGAACGGAGGTGGCGACTCCCTCTACTGATTACTCCGTTTCAAAAGAAGGGATGCAAGGTTTTCTTAATGAATCCTGCACATTTAAAGGTTATTTTTCGGGGCAAGCTACAGGTATTTTCTTCAGAAATACAGGCCGAAGAGTACCTGAAAGAACTTCCTGATGGCTAATGGCCTAAGGACTCTTAGTGCAAATCTAGATTTAACTATTACTTGGGATCTGATTTTCTAAAATACTTAAGATGTCTTATATATTTGTTCTTGGACTTTTTGTTTGTGCTTTCTTTCTCGTTCCTTCGTAAGGGGGTTATATAGACAGGGAGTGACCAGGGGACACTCGGGAAGTGGGAGGCATCACATGGGTCTACGGACCTGTTTCGCCTGTTTTGGGGGTTGGGGGGTGAGAGGGGGAGGGAGGGTCAGGGAGGGGGATGCGCTATCAGGGGAAGGAAGGTTTGGATCGGGGTCTGTTTTTGGAAATAAGCTAAATGAATCAGGACTGATACAAAGGAACGGCTGTGTTTTTTTTCTTAGGAACATTTCTCTAGAGGTATGGCTAATATTCGAATTGCCTCCATAAATATCTGCGGGCTTAATGACCCGGTTAAATGGCGCCGGATAAGAGAGGATCTGCGGTTCTTGCGGGCAGATATCATCTGCCTTCAAGAAATGCACATCGAAGCTAGTCGGCATAAACTTTTGGATTTTGAGGGTTTTCAGTTGGTATCATGGACTACATTGGAGGCTAAGACCAAAGGAGTTGCTATTTTAGCACGACGGGGGAAGGTTAATATAATTTGTTCTTCTGTTGATAGTTTTGGCCGCTGGATCATTGTGCACAGCAAATTTCAGAATAAAAATATTACATTATGTTTAATATATGGCCCTGTACTTGATGACCCAGAATTATATAAGTGGTTGAACCTGGAGCTGGTAGGTTGGCAGGCACCGTTTGTAGTCTGTGGTGGTTTTAATATAAATATGGATTGTGAACTTATGAATCAACCAGGGATGGCATATGTAGGGAGAAAGCCAAAAGTTTATAAGGCCTTACGACATATGATAGATCTTTATGGTTTGATTGATGCTTGGGCTTTTTTTTTAACCGGAATGACCCTGGATTCACTTTTTTTTCTGCACCTCACAAAATCTGTTCTAGGCTTGACTATTTTTTTATTTCACCAGCTCTCGCTCAAGGCTCTAGTATCATTAGATTCCCAAGAGTAATGTTCGATCATAATCCGCTTTTGCTTGAGGTTAATATACAATTTTGTGGTACTAAACCAGACATTTGGATGTTTAATCGTGGTCTGCTGAGGGACAGCAAGTATATTGAATCTATGACCCCATGGATCATAAGATTTCTAGATGAAAATATAGACAGTACCGGTATTCAAAATGTCTGGGATACACTTAAAGCCGGGATATGGGGTGAAACAACTCAATATGGTTGGGAAAGTCAGAAGAAAGAAAAGACCAAACTACAGAGATTGTATAAAGATTTAGAAGAGGCTGAGATGAAGCTGGCCCAGGTGATACTGCGGGGCGGGGGTAGTGATGCATCCCAAACACAGACCATTATAGCTAAGTCAGCTATAACTGAACTGTCTCAGGCTAAAGCGGCAAGTAAATTTGTAGCATGGAGATCTAAAATGTTTGAAAACAGCGAAAGAGCGGGACATATGCTAGCTGCAAGAATTAAAGAAAGAGAGTCTGCCACACGTATTAAAAGTATCTTGGACCCGGATGTTGGGTTGGTGACTGAGGAGGGTGCCATAGCTCTAGCTTTCCAAAAATGTTATCAAAAATTATACAACGAGGATATTAGTGATAATGAGGCACTGCAGGCCGAAATTCAGGAATATCTTAAGGAAATCAAGGTTGATGCACTATCCCCGGAAGAGGTTGATATATTAGATGCAGAAATTAGAATTGATGAGCTTTGGCAAGCAATAGACTCTCTCCCTGCCGGCAAAGCTGTTGGTCCAGACTATCTACCGGGCAAATTTTATAAGGTTTTCCGAACTCAGCTCACACCCGTCATGTTGGAGATGTTTTGTAGAGTTAAAAATGGGGATGTGCCTCCTGAATCATGGCGAAGTGCTAGAATTGTTACATTTCTAAAGAAAGGCAAGAGTCCATCAGATACGGCGTCTTATCGCCCAATCACGCTTATTAATAGTGACATAAAAATATATGCTAAGATTCTTGCAAATTGGCCATCTGGGGTGATCAAGAAGCTTGTGTCCTCTCAAAAACATGGCTTTGTGCCTGGTCGTGAAACGATCGATCATATACGCCGCACAATCGCGTTATTTGACTTTAACAAGGTTTCAGAAGACCCTATGGCTTTAATTCTGCTGGATGCAGAGAAAGCCTTTGATAGGGTCTCCTGGCCTTTTTTATGGGCTGTATTCAGGCATTATGGTCTTGGGGAGAGATTTATCTGTGCTATTCAGAGCATGTATTAACAACAACTATGGCCCAAATTTTGGTTATGGGAATTCAGACAGGCACAATTAATATTTTAAGAGGTACACGGTAGGGGTGCCCCTGCTCCCCTTTATTATTTGCAATATATATCGATCCTTTAATTAAAAACATGTTTAGTAATGTTTTGATTCAGCCGGTTCGATCCAAAGGTGGAGACACTAAAATTCTTGTCTATGCGGATTACCTTGCTATCTTGACAGATTCCCCGCAGACCGCACTGCCTGAAATTCAGATTATGACATCACAGTTTGGTAGGATGTCAGGGTATCATTTAAATGACGCCAAAACTCAAATAATATGCAATGATAAAATTATGCTGGTGGGTTCACGGGTTATTGACAAGGCAAAATATTTAGGGATAGAGATAAGCTCTAAACCTGAGGAGATTGTGGAGATCAATTTAAACCCTCTGTTAGGTAAAATCGAAACCGATGCGCGTCGGATTAACAATTTGCAGTTAACATTGATGGGTAGATGCAATGTTGTAAAAATGATTTTTTACCAAAGATTCTGTATTTTTTTAGAGCTATTCCTGTATTGTTTGATCAAATTTGGTTAAAAAAATTAGAACGAATAATCTCTTGGGTCGTTTAGGCCGTCAAACGTCCTAGGCGAGCTATGAAATATATGATGCTACCCAGAGAGGGGGGGGCTGGGCTTTACCAAATTTCCAGATTTATTACTGGGCAATAACGTTGAGACATATTGCTGAGTTACTAGATGTTGAGGATTTAGATGGCACTAATATATCAATTTATCATTTAATTTATGGGGAAGAGGCTTGGGGGCTTTTATTTAGACATATTGATTTCGCTTATTTCAAACGGATGATGTTTAAGGTTTTGTTGGCGGCTTTCAAAGTCTGGACGCCTGTTCGAAAATTATTCAATATCGGGAGAATACATTTATATACCCCCGTTACAGGGAACACTCTCCTTCCGGAAATTTTTGGGGATGGATATTTTAGAGAATGGACAACACAAGGAGATAATGCAATAGGAGATATTGTCTCGGAAACAGGGGTAATGACCTTTGAATGTATTAGACAGAAATGTGGTATTAGTAATCAGCATTTTTTAAAATTTTTACAGATTCAAGATTTTTTTTCCAGGAAAACTGTTAGCTGGACCCGTATTCCGCTAGTTGAAGCAATTAAGGGAGGCCAAACGACTATTTCTATGATTTATAAATTGGTTAATGAAAGTAGGAGTGATGATTTAGCTAAGCACTTTAGCCGTTGGCAGATTGGATTACAAGCTGGACAGGATGCGTGCGAAGAATCATTAGACCTTAGTCGAACTTCTACTATATCCGCAAACCTCCAGGTTTAATGTTTTAAGACATGGCTTAATTTGTATATAACTCCACATCGTATACAACAATGGGGCGGGGTGGTGGGAGTTAATTGCCCCAGATGTGGGGAGTTTGCGGTAGATACTATCCACATGTTCTCATCCTGCCCTTGTCTGATTCCATTGCTTAATAAAATTGAACAACGGGTAGAACAAGTGTTTGGATATATGATACTACTATCACCACAGGCTATAATGTTGGGTTAGTGGATCTGAATATGACTGAACCAGAGCAGAAGTTATTTTTTGTAGCTATGGCCACATTGAGATTGTGTATAGCAACGGTTTGGTTAGACCCTGCTCCCCCGAAAGTACATGAATGGTTCAGTAAATTTACAAATGTCTGGGAGTTACTGGTTTTTAAGTGGAGAGGTCCGAGGTCTCGGAGAGAGGGGGAACTTATATGGGAGCCTTTAACTAATTGGCTGAATATAGCAAATTAAGGCTGTGGGAAGCCTGATGAAACCCCTGATGAAATGGATGTTCGCTTTTGACTCAGTTCCTGGTCATTCTTATTTTTGTTTTCTAAAATTAGTTTTTCTTTTCCTTTTTCGTTTTCTGTGCTTTCTGATCCTCCGGTAGCGATCCCTAGGGGGAGAGAATGGGTGGGGGGTGGTAGAAAACACTAAATTTGAGTGATGACATAGTTATTATGTATTGTGTTATTTTTTTTTATGCTTGATTCTGTTATTATGTCATTTCTCTAATATTTTATTTGATTTTAAAAAGAACCATTCATACATCTCCAACAATCTGCCTTACAATATTCAGTGGAATACAGAAAATAAAAATCCACACCTTATAAATGTCCTTGTCATTTAGAATTGGTCTACAGCACTGTATTACAATTGTATAGCATGAGCACATACCTAGACGTTCACTGCTGGAAAATCTATTTTATTGTGAACATTAGCTTTGGCTTTTCTCAGAATTATTTGCAATATACTTTGGCTTTACGCCACAACCTACTTTGAAACTTGCCTCTGCAACTCACATCACATGCACTCATCCTTTACCTTGTCTAGCATGCAGTACCACTGCATCCAAAAATATATTCGTTTGTAAATGTTGCATTATATATATATGTATATATATATATATATATATATATATAACTTTCAACGTGCCCAACCGAACTTGCCTCCAAAATATACACTATTTCCATTATGTTCACACAGTTTATAATGTTATTAGTGAGGGCACCAAACGTTATTTAATGTTGTAAGTGATCTAATATTTAAGATCATTTAACGCCATAAGTGATGTAATATGTAAGGTCATAAAAGGTGTATGGTGGTGTTCAAGTTATAGTTAGATCACTACACTATGACTGGTGAATCTCAGTGTTGAGTTTTTTTGTTTTTAAACATTAGCTTTAGCATGACTTCTTCACCTAACTACAATGTCACTTTAACCTTTGTCTTTTTTAGCGAATTTGTTTTTTTGTAAGCGAATGTCTTATTTCCACAACTAACTAGAATGTCGCTATAAAGGTTGCGGTTTTTACAGTGAATTTCTGGGCAGTTTAAATCCTATTTTAATTTTCCTGTAAGCGGTGTAGTGCAGTCATGTTGCACAACCTGCATCTGTGTGCACTGAGCTTAGCAAAGATGGTCAGGCCACCAGCCTCCAACTGCATTCAATCCTTTACATGCAATCAAACCAACCCCTTTTGCACAGCTCTCTAGCTGTGTGAAGAGGTAATTTTGTGCAGGTATTTGCACTTTAATTTTGTATATCTTTTTTGTAATTTTATTTAAGATTTTTTTTTAATAATGTTAAACTGTTTAGTCCTTTCCAATTGTAACTCTGTTATTTTTTTAACTTTTCTTCTGTACTATTGATGATTTTTGATAGAATTCTTTATGGTGGTCTTTCAATTGTGTGTCCAGCACTCTGGCAAAATTTCTCCTATCAGTCTCGCCTGAAGCGACAACCTGGTGACACTAATTCAATCTTAGGTGCTTCCACATTCCAAAAGTAACCATGGAATAGTGCCCAGGATGGACTTGGTGAAGCTCATGATGGCACAATGTGCATTCAACATTTTGGTGTTGATTTTCTTTTAACTTGGTAAGAAGATTAAAAACAAATCCTCCACACGACTGTTTCTGTGGCCTAGTGGAAGTTGGAGCTATGAATGTTATCTACACCTCATGTACATCACCCCTGCTGTAAATGTGAAGTCCCCCATCACTTCTTTTTTTCTCTCTTTATATAGAGCCATTTTTGTGGTCTCTGTCTAGAAATGATTAAATACAGCCCATGATCTCGAGGGAACTTGAACTTTAAACCACAGCAGACGCCGACGACGTGGCCTTCTTTTCATCCAAACTGTCAGTCACCCTGGAAAATGTAATGAAGGAGGCTAATAGGTATGGAATATTCTCCAGTTACAAACCAAACATATATAAAACCCAAGTCCTCCTTAATTTTAAACCGGAATCCCCGATTCCTGGGTGTTGGTCAACAGCAACATAACTTGGGGTTCAAGTAAGTACTCAGGATAGGGAAGTGTTCAAATCAAACTATGAACTTCTTTAACTCTCAGTCGGTAGCAAATTACAGCTCTGTAACAAGCTCCCGATTAGTATCAAAGGACGGTGCAATATCAGTAAAATGAACGTTTTGCCAAAGTTTTTATATTTATTCCAGGTTATCCCCCTCTGGGTACCAATCTATTTTTTAAAGACTTAGAAGGTATTATAGGCAGTTTCATTTTAGGATAGAGACCAGATAGACGTGCTATTAGACTTTTAACCCATTCCGAAGTCATGGAGCCTGGGGCCGTCCGAACCACAGCCACTCATTAATTCACCCGCACTGCGGCGGAATTTGCGCCACGGTCAATGGGTTAAAATTCCCTTATGGACAGGGAGGGGTACACTTTCCCGACTTCACATTTTACTTTTGGGCGGCATTTGCAGGTCGCCTTGACAATTTGTTAATAGGTGGGACCCTGACCCCTCAGCTTACAGTTATCAGCTGACCCTAGGGCCAGATCATAGACTAATGCTATACAAATGTAGAGATCCCGATTATTTGAATGTGTTGAGTTTAAGTTTATTCTGGACAGTGTCAGTATATGGTGGGAAATATTTGCTAAGTCCTTTCTGCTGGTTCATCCAGATACGCCCCTGTGGGACAATCGAGCATTTCCCACTATATTCCATGATGCAGTGGGTAAAGCTTGGGGGCGTTGTTGAGTGGAGACTGTGGGAGAACTGTGTGATCTGAATGAATGAATGAATGAAAGAAGATTTATAAAGCGCGAACTAAGCCCAAGGGCATCAAGGCGCTATAGTACAGACGGGCCAACAGGTTCAGACAGCATAAATACTAGGATTTACTTCACAGAGAGCATCCAGGTCTTTAGGGACTTACGAAAAAAGGAATGAGATTGCTGGGCCGAGAGGGAAACCGGAAGAGCGTCCCACGCCCAGGCCGCCAGAAGAGAAAAGGCTCTTCCTTCTTTTAAATCTGGCGAACACCAACAGGTTTTTGTTGGCTGACCTAAGGTTCCTAACGGGGACGTACCTGTGGAAGATCTTCTTTATACCCATCAGACCCTGTCCATAAAAAGCATTATGGGTAAGGCAAAGAGTCTTAAACAAAACTCTACGGTCCACTGGAAGCCAATGCAGTGAACTGAGAGCGGAACAAGCCGAAGAGCGTACCGCGGCATTTTGTACCAGCTGTAGGTGACGTAACTGGCCCTTATCTATACCCAGATAGAGGGCATTACAATAATCCAGTCTGGCTAAAATTAGAGCCCCCACAACCTTTTTTCGAGCTTCAACGGACAGAAACTGGGAGATCTTTCTGATCACCCGAATAAGGCCAAAACAGGTGGCAACTGTTATAGAAACCTGGCGAAGCATGGAAAGGCCAGTGTCAAGCATCACTCCTAGATTTTCCCCCTGAGAGACAGGAGTGGGGCTGAGACCCAGGCAGATGGGTCACCAGTTACTGGACCAAATTTCCGACCTGTCCCCAAAGACCAGAATCTCTGTCTTCTCACCATTAAGTTTCAAATAATTTGAAACCATCCAAGTAGAAACAGCGGTCATACAGTTCTTAAAATTGAGCACTGCATCACTGGGATTTTGGGTGATAGATACCATGATCTGTGTGTCGTCCGCATAGGACAACACCTCAAGTCCAAAGGTTTGCACCACCCTTGCCAGCGGGGCCACACAGATATTAAAAAGGGTAGGACTGAGAGACGAGCCCTGAGGCACTCCGCAGACCAGGGGGCGGGACTCCGAGTAAAAGTCACCCAATCTAACGGTTTGCAACCGTTTGGTAAGAAAGGAAGCAAGAAGGTCCAGGGCCCGTCCACCCACCCCTATCTTGCTGAGATGCTCCACCAGCCTCAAAGGGGAAAGGGTGTTGAATGCCGCCGTAAGATCAAGTAGGATGAGGAGAGTGCTAAAACCTGCATCCACCTGTACTCTTATATTGTCCAGCACCATGGTAAGAGCCGTCTCCGTGCTATGGGCCTGCCTAAAACCATGTTGGGAACCATCAAGGATGTTATGGTCCCTCAAGTACGCACTCAAGTGTGAGTTCATGTGGGATTCGAGAATTTTTGCAGGGAGAGGCAGCAAAGAAATAGGGTGAACGTTTTTAAGATTTTGTGGGTCTAAAAAGGGTTTCTTTAGTATGGGCCTAACCACAGCAGCCTTCCAGGCTGCCGGATAATGGCCCGAGGAGATGGCTAGGTTAAGGACCGTCATGAGATGCGGATCAAGGCTTCTTTAGCTGTTTTTATCGCTTTGAGGTACCGGGTTTTTATGCACCCGGCGGTGCCAGGGGAACACCCAAAGACCTCTTGAGTTCTTCCTGTTTCGGACCACAGAAACACAGGGTCTTCTAGGTGATGTCAAGGTTCGAGTTTATTGGCTGCAACCAGTAACAGGTATCCTAGAAGTACAACAGCATGAAGCGCATGTATGTTCTCAGGAGACTGCTCGTCTTTACAGAACCAACCTCTTCTTTTTATACACAAATATAAGCTTCAGGCAAGAATTCTTTGTTTTACGGTTTGACCATATACATATTTTCACAACAAAGAAAAAGCAGAGTCATGATGGCAAGCCCATATTTTGGTTTGTCCAGTTTGTGATAGATTACCCGGCAAGGCCCAGAACTTCCATCAGATATCGATGAACCCCCAATAAAATCGGGCACCTCCTCCTTGTAAAACAGATCATAAAGAAGAAACAGGGACAGGTGTGTGTGTGATAAGAGTAGCTTGTATGCGATGAACGGTTTATGATATGTTGTGCTTTGATGCTAATCTCATTCGGCCATTTGGGATGGGGACTGCCCGAACAGGTTTGGCTTGAGGCGGTGGAGTCAGCTTGCCCAGGTCACAGAGGAGTCAGTAAAGGTGTATGTGTCCTTTCAGATCGAATTCGGCCGTGGTCATTTTGACTATGTAAGGGCAATCACAAAATGGATGCCACTCACAAAATGGAACCCGAGGGTTCAAGACAAAAAGTACGATTTCAAGGTGATTGCATCACTCGATCATGACGCAAATGCATAGGTATAATGTCCCAGTCATTACCGGTCTGCCGATACCAAATTCGTCATGATACGATGATATTTTTGACACGAGTGTAAAGCTTCGGTACCATACAAGAGCGGGGTCCAGAATCTTCAGTACCACAGACCCTCCTTATGCCCTTATATAGGCAATAACTCATGCTAATCTGTTTCCAAATCTGTATTCATGAAGTCATTGAGATGCTGCTGTAGCATCATCCTATTACTTAGTTCGTCCCTAGATACAGGCTTCCTTACACATGATGTAGCACAGAGGCCACATATCGCAGGAGCACACTGTACACACAGGCAGAACAGGAACAGAATGGCTAAGATCATTCCAATGAATATCAGGATTTTCCACCCCCAGGCAGATATCAGTTCCCAGAACCACCCCATTAAGGACCAGTCCCCTTTATCCACGTGAATGGATTCAGAGATCTTATGCAGTTTGGAGATGGCCTGGTATACTGTTGGAGCGTTATCGGGGATGAAAATGCAGCAACTGGATTGGATCGCTTTACATACCCCACCACGGTCTGCAGGTATGACATCTAGGGCAACCCTGTTCTGAAGAGTCATAAGGCGGTCCGACTGGAGCTCCGCAGTCAAGTTACTAAGGGCACCAGCCGTTTCAATCACGGCGGATTCAACTACTCTCGTCAATTGGCAAATGTTCCTGCTGTTCACCATAGGCCCCCAAAACGGCAGAAAACCCTTTGCGAAATCTCCAAACTCCTGTTCCGCAGTGTCGTCTTTACTCACAACACCCCTAACTGTCCTTGTCCGATGGTAATCTGCCTCGGCCGTGTAGGTGGGTGGCAGCAGGAACGAGATAAAACATGTGCCCGAAAATGAGGGGGGCAACCATGTATATGCTCTATCATGGCAGACGAAGTAGGTACCCTTAGCTGCTAGGAATGAAGGGGAGGTCTGAGATGAGAAAACGTACGTTTCAGTACAGACACTCTTCCCTAACTGAGCTCTAGGGTTTTTGCCATTTCCCTGCAGACATAGGTGACCTTGATGGGGTACTATCCAGATTGGGGAGGATTTCCTTGCACGCTGGCTCTCACTCAAGGAAATTCCATATTTAGTTATATTCCATCTACTGTACGCCTTAAATTCATCTTCGGGGATCGTTCGATACGTGTCGATATCTCTGCTCATATTTCTTATTCCTGCCACTAGTGCCTTGTTGCTCGAATTTCTCCCTGTGGGACGCGGGGGATATGGTTCTATGGCAAATAGGAACATTGTTTGGAATGCCCACAAAGAACCATAGTAGCTAAATGGCAGAACAAAATACGGGATTTGTTGTGTTCATAACAACCTGGTGCTGGTGTAGGAGTTGGACAAATGAGTTATTTATAAAGTCTAATCTTCTGGCAGACTCGTGTTCAGGTAGAGGGTGAAAAGAGTGCGGGGAAACAGTAGGAGGAGGTGTGGGCTGAGTGTCATGTGCAAATGAAACTCGAAAGGTGAATAAAGCATAGCCAATCAAAAACATCATTATACTACACAACATGAAAATGGATATTATTAAAAATTGCTTTTTCGCCATCTCAGTGCATATTCTCGTTTCAAAGTTCGTTGATCTGGCAGGTCTCTCCATCTTGGGAAACTCCATCCTCTAATTTGAGATTGATCCTGCTAAGGAGTGCTTCTGTCAGTTTAGGGCAACTCCCTTAGACCAACCAGAACTGTCGACCTAACCGTCTCCAGCTGCACTCCAAAGACTGTGGCAACCGCGACCCTAGCAGCAGAACCGGATGGCGGTTCGAAAATCAAAAATAAGCAAGTTTCTTGGATGAGAGAGCTGCACAATCAAAAAGAAAAATGTTATTAGTCCATAGTCATAGGCCTTGGCCTCAAGTTATAACGGTTTCGACCAGGTGCTTTGTGGTCTAGAAACAGGAGTTCAGGCTCAGCAGTGTTCAATCGAATTGACGGAGGCACAGCTTCCTGTAAAATGTTATCGCTCTCCTTTTCAGAAGTAGTTCCTTTCAAACGTGCATCACTGAAGGGTAGGAAGCGAGGCACAGTCTCAACCTCGGAGTCAGCAATTCCCTCCTGGACCCGCTGGTCGTAAGGCAGAGGTAACGGGACCCTCTTACAATGGGCGCCGTGCACCCAGTTCTTCTTGCCGTGGACACGTACTGAAGAGCGGGTATCCAGCAACGCTTGGAAGGGTCCGGACCAGCGAGGCAGGGGAGGAACTGTGGACCTGTTGGTGTAAAACACGCAATTTAGTCGTCAATTCGCACAGATAGTCAAGCAGTACAGGATGCTCTATTTCACTGAACCTTGTGGGCCTTGGCACTCCCCATATGTTGGCCGGGCGGCCGAACACAATTTCATGTGGACTAAGTCCCACTCTAGAGTGAACAGTCATTCTTGTTGATAGGAGTGCCAAAGGCAGGGCGTCAGGCCATTTAAGACGTGTGCTTGCTTGAATCTTGGCCAGTTTCAACTTTAACGTGCCGTTGTAGCACTCTACTAATCCAGCTGATTGGGGGTGATTTGCAGCGTGGAACTTCTGTTGTATGCCTAGCCCTTCACACACTCTCTTCATCAGTCGTCCCACGAATTCACTCCCATCATCACTCCAGACCATTCTAGGCATTCCAAACCTAGGGAAGAACTCTTTGACAAGGGCTTTGGCTGTGGACAAGGCAGTATTGTCCTTAAGGGGATACGCCTCCACCCACCTGGAAAAGGCACAAACAACAACGAGTACGTATTTCAAATTGTTGCACCTCTCCATGTGGATGAAATCTAGCTGCAAACCCTCGAACAGACACGTTGGAGGCGCAAAATGACCAGCTGGAGTTGGGGTTCCCCTACCAGGATTGTACTTCAGACACACCATACAGTTTTTGACCACATTCTCTGCACACTTAGGGGAGCCACGCCAAAGGCGTATTGGCTGTCGAGGCGCTAGGGGGCGCACAGCGTAATGGCTGGGTGAGTTCGCAGCTCCGCCGGACGGCTGAGATCAAGGCGCCCTAAGAAGGTCAAAATGCCCGCTAACACCGCCTAAAACGGACCGACAGGCTTAGGAAGACGGCGTGCATGAGATGTGCAAAGACCTAGTGCCAGAAATGAACAATTGCAGCTAAACGGCGGCGTTTTCCGCTCCGGAGCTCGGGAGTGAACAAGATGGCGCCCGCCGCTCTCCCCTGATCGCACAACCTGCTGGCGACATTCTGACCTCCAGCGCCCGCCTGAGCATATTGATCGGAGTGGCACATTATGGCCTCGCAGCGACACGGGTACGACTGCCCTGTCGGGCTGGGGGGCCTACGTGGCGGCAACTCGGTGTGGCCAAGACCTGGCGAAAACAACATGGCGGCTCTCACAGGTACAGTTGCGGTGGTGGATTGCTCAGCATCTGCGGAGCGCCCACCACGATCGATCGCCATCAGGGACTTGTGTCCACCTCCCGGCTTGGTGCTGGGTGCGACTGCAGTGGACCTCGGTCAAGCTCAGCTAACGATCGGATACGGCAGTGGGTGCAGCTTTGGCCGGGCGCGAGGAGACGTTCGTGGGCGCCATTTCCAGATCTCTGCCCTCACCTCACATGAGCTGAGCATACGAAGGCTTTGTGCTCGGTGTCCCCCTGTACTAGCAGACATCCACCGCGGAAGTGCAAGAGGTGCACAGCCTCACCACGGCGACGGGCAACAGGATAACGCGCTCTGCGCCGCGGTTCAGGGCACCGCTCACGCCATCTTCAGCGGCAATGGGGAAGCCGGAGAAGGAACAACAAAAGTTATCCTTCGAAGCAAAGAAATCGTCGAAAGCTACGGACGCGGGGTCTCCTGCAATGAACGACACACCGAGCGACCAGGAGGCAGGCAGCAACATGGAGAAGATCCTCTTGGCCATCCAATCGAATCTACGGGACATCAATGGGAAGCTAGACAATCTCACATATAGAATGGATGGAATGGCGGCCAAGTTGGAGAAACACGGGGAGAGGCTGGACACTGCAGAAACGAGAATATCGGGGGTTGAGGACGAATCCCATGCTACCACAGCCAAATGCGCGGCCATGGAGAAGGTGTTGGCAGTGATAAAGGCGAGAGAGGAGGATTTGGAAGCGCGTTCGAGGCGCAACAACGTGCGCATAGCGGGACTGCCGGAATCCACCAACACCGGGAAAATGGAGCAGTACATCGAGAAATTGTGTAGGGACGTGTTTGGCGAAGACTCTTTCTTGCACATTTTTGTTATTGAGCGTGCACATAGATCCCTTGCGCCCCGACCACCACCAAGAGCCTCGCCAAGGCTGATTGTGGCCAGAGTTTTGAATTACCGGGACAGAGACACCATCTTGAGGTTGGCGAGGAAGAAGGGACCTATCACTCATCAAGGCAATAAACTGAAATTCTTTCCGGACCACACAGTAGCGGTACAGCAAGCACGCAAGGAATACTCGGCGGTAAAGGCCAAGCTTCGTGAGCTTCAAGTCCCTTACTCTATGCTTCACCCAGCTCGTCTTCGGGTGCAGTGGGAGGGTAAACCGTTGATACTGGCGAACCCGAAGACGGCACAGGACTTTGTGAAACGAGTCATCGCACAGAGAAAAGCTGAGGCACGTAACGAACAACAGGCCGACTCTGACTGAGCTGGAGGGGTCGTCGTATACCTTCTACTGACTGTGAGTATGTAACGGCTGGCCCCCACGTGGTCTCCCTGGGGCCCTGTCGGCAGTGCGGGCCGAGATGGACTAATGGCGGAGCTGATGTTAAACTCTGGGATTATCACTGCCTACGCATCACCAGTATATTGACTTTTTGATATTAATTGTGTCTTGTATAAAATTCGGGGTGGGACAGTGTTGTGTCGGGTCCTGCGGGTTATGCCTTACTGGCGGGCGGACTTCCCTGCTCGGGGACATGTCAAAATGGCGCCTGCATCACTCGATCATTAGCCCCGGCGCATGGTCTTGCCTGCTCTTCCTAGAGGAGGGGCTGCCTGTGAACACTACTTGTGAATAATCTGCCCGGTGGCGGGATACCCTGTTATTTTTCTGCATTGCTTATAGGACTTAGTACTGATTGTTCTGAGGGATGGCGACGGGTTGGGGGAGCGGGAACTTGCGGGTGTGTCACGGACCAGAGCACGCTGCCCGCCTATTGATCACGTTTCTGATATTAGCTATGTGCAGGTGGAATATTGCTCTCTGTTCTGCGCTGTAGACTAGTTAACCGGCTGCATGCACTGTCAGCTTGTTATCAGGGCCTAGGGATGGTTCCTTCCTGGAACGGAATATGCATCGCCTAGTGGTCATTGTCAGTGTATTTTTTTTCTCTCGCACATGAGGGCTTCGAGGGTCTGGGGTGTTGAGTATGGTAACGTGTATTTTATAAACAGCGAGAACGCCGTCCGCACTCATTAGCTTGAGTGCAGAGTTGTGCCCCCGGCGGACCTCCACTAGGGAGTTCCCCACAAAAGTTCTACGGGTTGGTTCTGATGTTTGGCCCTGACATGGTTTTGAGGGCATTGGGGAGGGAAGACTGGCTTCGGCATGTTTGGGTTGCTGGAGTGGGAGGGGGTGGGGGGGTTATATTGTATGTTGCGGTTCTGAGACCTTTGCAGGCGACTCTTGTCCATTATGTGTTTATGCATGATCTGGTACATAGTGCACCACATTTCACTACCCTTGGCCACCTCTCACATACCCCCCAGGGAGTCGAATACTGTGTCGCGCTTATATACACTACCACCGCACCGATGACTCGGAGACAGGCTCACTCACCTGACATGCATATCAACCTCTTGACATGGAATGTGAGAGGACTGACACAGCCCAGAAAAATTAGGAGAGTTTTTGCATATCTGACCAGACACCACATTGATGTTGCTTTTTTACAGGAAACGCACATCGCTCCCAACACGCATCAGCCTATTGGTCTTAAGTGGGCTGACTCTGTCTATGTCGCAACATACTCATCCTACTCCAGGTAAGTAATGATACTGTTGAGGAAGGGTCTCAATTTCAAAGTCTCACGGACACTGCATGATCCGGGAGGCAGATACGTTCTCATATCGGGTACGCTACAGGGTGAGGCACTGACTTTGCTTAATGTGTACGGCCCTAATGTGGACTCGCCTGGTTTTTTCCGCGAGTTGTGGGGACATCTACAACAATTCACACACACTAAGATTTTGTGCGGGGGGGACTGGAACGTGACCCTCACTGATGAGATGGATCGCTCAGCACACTCCACCGAGTCACACAAACAGGCCAGGGCACAACTTCACAACATACTAGCAGATGTGGGACTGACGGACATATGGAGGCATATCTATCCAAGGGACACAGGGGCTACACACATTTCTGCATGCCATAACAGTTGGTCGCGTCTGGATTACTGGGTGGGCGCAGAAGACATTGTACATTGGTCTAGCGGCATGAAGGTGCTTCCCAGAACGCTGTCGGACCATAACCCGGTTTTGTTAACACTGACGATCCCAGGTCATGTTCCACCTCCTCGTCATTGGAGATTTAACTCACGGGCCTTAACTGACATTGTATACGCTGACACTATCCACAAAGCTATCAAGGATTATTTCCTGCTTAACGAACCGACGACAGATGACCCATGCCTCTTGTGGGAAGCCTTTAATGCGACGATAAGGGGGGTTTGCATGAGCACCACCTTTGGAATCCTTAGAGACCTTAGACATCAAATTAAGAAATGTGACACACAGTTGAGGGATTTGGAACGGGAATATGAAACTACTCGAGACCCTACGATTCTGGGACGACTGCGCATATTACACACGGAACATCAATCGTTGGTAGATGATGAGATTAAATATATCGATAAACGACACACGGCTAGACGATTTGGTGAGGGTGGCAGACCGGGTGGGCTGCTGGCGGCCAAAATATGTGATGGGAAGAAACACACCGCAGTGCTGGGTATAAAAGCTGAGAACGATGTCATCTTGACACAGCCGGCGGATATTTTGCGTGGGTTTGTGTCCTCCTTTAGCACACTGTATGCTTCGCAGCCGATTGCATCCACAGAGGACATCAACGAGTACCTCAGGGATGTGGCTATTGCGTGGTTATCTGATCGTCAGAGGGAATATCTAGCGGCGCCCATTACGGAGGATGAGGTCACGGACTTGATAAAAGCGCTTCCGAATGGCAAAGCGCCGGGCCCAGATGGCTACACAGCCGAATTTTATAAACATTATGTGGACATCCTGGCTCCCAGGCTGACGGAGATGTACGGGGCGGCATTCGACAAAGGTGAACTTCCCCCCACACTTCGAGAAGCAGTCATTATAGCCCTATTGAAACCCTCTAAAGACCCCACCCACTGTGACTCTTATAGGCCACTGTCATTGATTAATCCTGGCAAAACTCTTGGCCATGAGGCTAAAGCCATTGATGACCAATTTGGTTCTGCCTGATCAGGCGGGTTTTGTACCGACCCGATCCACGTCTCACAATACCAGAACACTGTTCGCTCTGGCCCATTATCTTCACCCTCAGAAGAAAGCGGTTGCAGTTTTATTAGACGCAGCAAAGGCGTTCGACTCGATCGAATGGAGGTACCTCATCACAGTACTGCATCCCATGGGCTTCCCGAAACGGTTTGTCCAGTGGGTGTCCCTCTTATATACTAACCCCAGAGCCAGGGTCCGGATTAACGGGCATCTGTCCGGCGAGTTTGCGGTGGAGCGCGGCACCAGGCAAGGTTGTCCGCTCTCCCCTCTGATATTCGCTCTGGCACTGGAACCGCTAGCCTGTATTATAAGACAAAACTATAACACATCTGCCCTACACTTCCCCGCCCGACCGCTACACATTTCGTTGTACGCGGATGACATGGTTCTTTATGTGAGGGATCCGCATGTCCACCTCAATCAACCTCTGAGAGAGTACATCAAATTCGGTGGTCACTCGGGGCTTACGATAAATTGGTCTAAGTCCTCCATTATTCCCCTTACGGACTCTACGACTCCCATCGATATTGACTACCCCTTGGAGTGGCAGTCCGACCCGGTGCGATACCTGGGGGTGAAATTTCATAGAGACCCGGAAGTAGTGCTGCGTGCAAATTATGGCGTTACTATTTCCGCGCTGGAGGACAAAGTGAAACGCTGGATACAGCTGCCACTATCTCTGGCTGACCGTATCGCCATAGTCAAAATGAATGTGTTGCCCAAACTACTGTACCTCTTCTCCAACATCCCTATCACTCCACCCAGTGAGGTGTTCCGAAGACTCAAGTCGTTGACACTGCAACTCATTTGGGCAGGGAAACAAGCACGGGTTGACCTTCAGACTTTAACGCTCCCGTACACCAAAGGGGGTTTTGGGGTGCCGGATTTCAGGCTCTATTACTTGTGCGCACAGGCGCAATATGCAGCATATTGGTTCCATATGGTGCCGTATTTGACCCACACAGCCATTGAAGAGGGAGATGCGGCCCGATCCCTCTGAATGCGGTACTGTCACACAAACGCCCGCCGTTGCACACTCGAGACATCAACACAGTAGACACCACCATTAAGGCATGGCATGAACTTGGGAGGCTGGCACACAAACTACCACTCTATACTCGTAACATGCCACTGCATGATCACGCAGCGCTGTCTGTCACTTGTGAGAAGGTGGGGATGTCGTTACTGCAGAGGGTGGGCATTGCGCAGATGGGTGATCTGTTTCCGGAGGGCAGATTCGTGGAGGTGGAGGATTTACAATACATACACAACAAGACACAAATGTTCTCCTTCACGTACTACAGACTAAAGAGAGCACTGATGGAACTGTACCCCACTTTTCCGGAAGAACCGGCTGTATTAGATACACTGCAGCTTCTCATTGCTTCACAGGATCTGTCCCACCTGACATCGAGGTTATACTATGCTGCACAGGCTGACATCCCACGAACCACGGACAAGGCCAGAAATAGGTGGGACTTGGTGCTCGATGACCCACTGACAGAGAAAGAATGGGAACAGGCTTGCGCGCTTACACAAATCCTGACTCCTAACGGTAACCTCAAAATCATACACTACAAGTATCTCCATCAGGCCTACTACACCCCGGCGCGTATGGGTAGGTTTGGCAGGAGGGAGGACACCGGGTGCAAAAGATGCGGTGCCGAAGGCGCTGATTTTATTCACTTAGCCTGGGGTTGTTCTGCAATACAGAAATACTGGTCAGAGGTAACTACTACACTCACGACAATGGTGGGGGCTGAGGTACACTGCACGATTCGTTGCTGCTTACTGGGCATTGTGCCACAACTTAAATCGTCCAGGCATAAATTCTGTGCGATTGCCCTGCTGTTGGCCAATAGACAAGTGTCCCAGTGCTGGCACTCTACACAGGTGCCCACTACTAAAAAAGTGGTTCGTGGATATGCCAAGCTGCAGGGACAGACTACAGACATATGAAGAGAGTTTGCCTGCACGCTCTAGGCCCAAAGACTTCTGGTCCTACTTTACTGACTATTTGGTCACGTTAGAGTCTGACACAGAATGATAAGTAACACAGTGTGGATGGGTATGCGGGGGACTGTTATGGGTAGGGTTGGGATGGGGGGGTGATCTGGGTGCATGGATCGAAGTTGTTACACTATGCTACTTGAACGGGACGATTAGTTTGTGTGGGTTGTCATGTGCTTATCTAGGTTCCTGATCGATACTGTGACCTTATGCCCCTATTCGGCTATAAAGCCCTTTGTTCCCTATATTGGCATAACCGTTCAAGTACGATTTTCTGTAAAGTCATCTCTGGCCTCACACGAGCAGAGCCACAGAGCCACATTCCAGCATGACTCTCTGCTACTTCCTTTGCGACCAATTAGTGCAATGACAGAGCAGCAGTCACTATCTGATATTCCTAGATAACACTCCGAGTTCTTCAACAAGATAAAAACTTAGCAAACCTGGAAATCCCCGCTTGCTATGTTTTGATTAGTAATAGAACTCTAATGAGCAACTGATAGCTGCCACTTCCTAGTGACATCTTTAATTGACGTCTTATGTCCAGCAAACTTGCGTCAAACCCGGCACCTGTCAGGTATAAATATTACCAACGTTGCCTTAAGCAATACGGAAGCTGTGAGCGAAGCTGTGAGCTGTGAGAGCGAAGCTAACTGCTGTTGAGCACTCTGTCGCTGCAGCCTGCTATCCTGTGGTGGTGAAGCTACTGATTACCATTATCGCCGCTACAGCGCGACCTATGGTGCAGTACGCTTGAGGAGCCGTGCAGCCGTCCTCTGCGAAGACATCCAGCCCAGCTGCCCGCGGACGCTGTCACCCCTCCTTCCTCCAGACGCGCTGAGAGAAGCCGCTGCCTTTCTCGTGCAGAGAAATCCAGTCCCGGCGCTTCCAGTTCACCCTCGCAGGTGACTGGGATATCGAGAGAGACCCCTGAAGGAGATACCAATCCTCCATCATTCTATTCAGAGGTATGGTGTTGACTAAACCCTTAGAAGAGAATTCTTGAAACAAACCTTGGCAAAACCAACTTAACTTAAGCTACTTACTTACTCCCCCTTCTCACGTGTTAGGCTTAGGTCAGGCACACTGGGGTAGGCTTAGTTAGAAGCACCAGTTGAGTATGTTAGCCTAATGTATATATGACTGTATAAATGTTTTATTACTTTTAAACCATTGTATGGCTAAGAAACCATATCAATGCTTTTACAGTTCTATTTCGCTATTCTTATCTTACTGTACGTACTTTTCATAATAACAGTTATTGCAATTGTGGCAATACATTTCTCTTGTATGAGAAGAAAGACTGTTCAATAAATGTTAACCTTTATTGATACACGCCCGTCTCTCTATTCTCTACATACTGTGAAAGTAAACTGCACTAGACTGACTGAGTGAAATCTATGTCTATTGTTTCACACGACCCTAGAGATCGACTCTTGATCTGAGGAGCAAAGTTGTCATGTTGCACGGTTGTTGGAAAGCTGAATCCCTTCTTGTCTGTGCCAAGGAAGCTGATCACTTCCTATGCAGAGAAGAAAGTTTCCAGTGACCTCTGAGCTAGTTGGTAACACAACCCAATTAAGTTTAGCATAGTCAGTGGAGGCCTGGAATATAAGCAGTTCCACGTCGATACTACTGTTTATGTTATTCCAATGCGCAGGGCCTAGTGGGAAACTAGGAACTACACTACATGGCGCCCAAACGTTTGGTAAGGCGATAAACTAACGTAAGACTTGTAGAGTAACTCAGTCGTGCATATTTCACACCCCTTTCGCCCTTAAAATACTCCAATAGACGTCTGGAGTGGGTGAAAGGTTAAAATCCGCCCGACCTTAGTAGGAAGAGATTCCTATGTAAAGCTCTGGTTTATTCAACGTTGAAGGATACAGTGTTCCAAAATATTGTGCATCTAATCTTTGTCTCCTTGGAGACCTACTCTGCAAAACCTGCATTTTTAAAATGACAGACAGTGAAGAAGAAAGGGAAACAGCTAGGCTGGCTTCCATACTAATAGAGGAAGACACAAGTCTCCTACAAACAGACCCGGATGCTATTATCATCCCGGTCCAGTTAAGAAGATCTATAACTCTAAAACTTATAGAACATGGACTGACACCTCAAGGTGGTACAGTAATTTTCGTGATAGAGGCTCACGAGTATCGGCAGACAGAGGTATTCTATTCATGGATAAACTTTCCAGCGGTAAACGCTATAACACAAGAGTTTCACTATTACAAAATAGAGGAACCTCCGGGAGAGTACGCTCCTTTCGAGGAGATTGAAATCCCACTTAAATTTCAAGAGCACCTGCTCTGGTTTAATGGCGCCCTAAAACACAATGATCACATAACTAGGCTCGGTCCACTAGGTAGACCAGGAGCCACGTGGCCGGTTCTAGCCAGCTACACACCACATCCTGACATTGCAAAAATGTCCAGAGAAGAGCTGTTAGAACAGCTAAACACATTAATAAAAATACATAGGCAATTAGTCCAATATGTACTGCGGACTGCAACAGTCCAGCCAGCTGTTAATTCACACCAGCTGACCCCTCATCAGGGGAACACAAATAAAATTACACCACAGAACATACAGTCATGTCTTGGTAAAACACCCGTAAAACGGGAACAAATTCCTTTCTGGTTAGCCCAGAAAATCACTCAAATAGAGGCAGTATTTCCTGATACTACCCCTATTGAGAAACACAGAATCTTGACCATCTGCCTTCCTATGGGAATCGCACCACACGTGGAGGACTGTGACACTTGGGGTACAGTCTTTGCTTCCATTTACACAAAAACACACGGTGTTCCGTCTATGGCGGTAATACCAGATGTGCTAAAACAGATTCAAAATGAATTCGGTCCAGAGCCAGCTTTAAATCTAGGTATGAAATTACTGAAAGACTTCAAGCAGGTCACGGCTATATTATTAGCCAATGTAAAGGGAGAAGCAGCATCTGTGGCGATTCGCCAGAAGTTGAGGGAAACAGATATAAAAGATCCTGTTGAGCTAGCAAAAATCATAGAAAAATGCTATGAAGAATTAGGTAGAGACAGCTTGGGTGGAAAACCAGTTAAGCCCCAACTGCTCGAAAATCCTGAAAAATTATTTATTAAAAATAATTTAAATACTCCTAAAAAGAGCTGGGATGGAAATAAACAATCCAGTCCCAAAGAAAAAGTTTTCCAGTCCAGAGGAAGGTCTCCTCGACGGAGGGAAAGAACTCCGACTCGAGAACGCCAGTCTCCCCAACGGGAGCCCTCTGAGAAAAGATATAACCTTAGAAATAGGGATAATCTGAAAAAACCTGATAGATATCAAAGTATTGATACACGTCCCTCTCGATCTTTTCCACAGAATTCGGAAAGAAGAGGACGGTCAGACCCAGGAGAGCACACCAAGTCCAAAGACAAGGAACCTGCTCAAAATAAGAAATCTCAATTTCCTAAAAAGAAGGTAGCCAGTATTAGAGTAATCAACCATGCCGAGAATACTGAGGACACAGTTGAAAAACGGGGAGTGGGCATTGACAATGTTGGACAGTGCAGCAGAAATCAGTATAGCGCGCAAGAACTTGATGAGTCATCTGGAGACAGTGGACACGAATGAATACATTCAGGTTGAAACTGCCGACGCCAGACTTAGCGAGCCCCATAAAATATACGAAATAACATTGCGTATAGAGGGTGATAAGACTAGGAAAATTAAGGGTCTATTTTGGGATAAGCTCTCAAAAGGCTATGATATTCTGTTAGCTGAAAAAGATTGGCCCCCGGAGTTTGTCAGGGAGTGCCCTCGTGGCGAAGAGGTAATTATGCCTGCCTTCTCGAATCACATACCGATTCACAAAAAATACACATATGCAAGGAAATGGGCTGTAGCCCAGGCACCTGCATTGTATAAAAATCATGTAGGATGGGATGAGGATTCTACGCCTCACAAAATCCAACTAAAAAGTGAACCAACTGCCCAACGGCAGTATCCCATAAAGCAAGAAGCTAAAAAACAAGTCAGGGAGATCTTAGATCAACTTGAGTACCAGGGGGTGATTGAAACATGCACCTCTCAAATGAACAATCCTTTGTTTCCTGTCTCCAAGCCAGACAATTCATATCGTCTAGTTTTGGACTACAGACATCTTAATACATGTTGCAAAACTTTTGCAGTACAAAACTCGCATAGTGCAGCCCTAATGAATAACATAGTTAGGAAAAAATATAAAACGACATTAGACATTTCTAATGGTTTCTTTTGTCAAAACATTGCACCTGAAAGCAGATACTTGACCGCTTTCTCCGCATTTGGGTCGCAGAAAAAATTCTGCCGACTCCCACAGGGGTTCAAGAACAGCCCAGGACTATTCTCAGCTAGGGTAACAGAGTTACTACAAATCTATGATGATGAAGCATTGTCTTACGTAGATGATATTTATCTCACAGACGACGACTTGGATACTCACTTGAAAAGAGTGAACACCATTATACTTGGGTTCGCAGCAGAGGGTTACAAATTCAACTTTAAAAAGTCTCGAATTGCCCATCTGACAGTACTGTTTTTAGGGTACGAATTATCAAGTGAAGGGAAAAGCCTAGCGGACAACTTCTTAGAGAAGTGCGCTGTACTCCAAGCTCCAAAAACGCTGAAGAATTTACAATCAATACTAGGTTTTCTGAATTTCGGAAGAACTTACATCCTAAATTACGCAGAGAGGGTTAAACCTCTCTACGAACTAATTAAACCTGATTTAAAACAAATCAATTGGACTCAAAAACACACAGAAATTTTGAGATCACTGCAAACAGACATGTTAGCAAAAACAAAATTAGATACACGTGACAACACGATCGATCTTGTAATCCGAGTCATCCCAGGAAGATGCGGATTCACGTACCTAACCTCTAATGAGGGAGAAAAGGTACCAATTTCAATTAAGTCTCACTTGTACACACAAGCAGAAAAAACATTCAGTCGCACAGAAAGAACTGTGAACGCAGTGCAAATCGCATTAGCAAATGAAAGAGAACTAGCACACGGCAAACGGATTAATATCCTTACAGCGGAATCCGCCTTCGAAGCGCTATTCAGCCCAGTAAACCTGCCTACAGTGTCACTGGATCCAAAATGGATACAGTGCATAGATTCTCTAGGAGCGGAGGACGTGAAATACTATTTCGCCCCGCAATACAAAGAACTGAATGATTTAGAATATGAAGAAGAATATCCTCTGCCAATCGAAATCCTGCCTCTCCCACAATACGCATGTATAATCTATACAGATAGCTTTGTACAGCATTTTAATGTAGAGAGTAAATCCTACAATGCAGCATGTGCGATTATTAAAGGTCGTTGGCTGTGCGGTAAATTCAGACCGAAAGTAACAAAAACTGAATCTGTAAGAAACTGTTCGGTTCAAAGAACTGAAATCAGATCTTTAAAGATGGCGCTCGAAAATGCAGAACGCGAATTCCCCACACTTATCGTGTGCGATTCTCATTTTTGCGTCAATTCTTACAACAACAAACTGCAGAGTTGGATCGAAAACGACTACAAAGATGACACAGGTGCCACAATAAAGCATAAATTGCTTTGGGAACAGGTAGCTCTTTTACACAAAGAACTACAAAAGACTCACGTGATTCACGCACAGAGTCTTCAACGTGATGGCGTTCACGTTGCAGGGAATTCATTGGCTAATACAGCCACCACGGAAGCAACTAAACCGGCTTCCGTAGCCACAAAAAAGCGTACAGATAAGTATATAGACGGGGAAACTATGCTGGCAGTAAAAACGACCGTAAAAGGCGACTGTGCAGCACTACCCGTAAACTATCCACTCAATTATGCATACATAATCGATGCAAACTCCGTTCCTTTTGCTCGAATCCCTGGAGTGGGGGATAGAGTAATTCCAAACACGAACAGGAGAATATTTTTAATAGCAGACGCACACATGGGTTTGGGTCTTAGGCACAGAAAGATCAAGGAATCACTGACTGAATTACAATCAGTATTCTGGTGGCCGGGAATGAGTGTAGAACACCAAATATATGCAAACAACTGTGAAAACTGCAATAGGGATCGCAGTAGCGAACCTTGCTACCGGCTACCAATCAGAAAGAGCGTAACGCTGCCTACACCCCGTCCTGCGTCCTATTAATAGTTAAGACGAAATGCACTTAAAAAATGAGGCCACCAGCACTCGGCTGACGCCTAGAACTGTTATAAAAGATTTGCGAGTCCATATCGGCACATACGCAATTACCACGTTCCATTCTGACCAGGGTCCTGCTTTCAGCTCTCGAGCTTATAGGGAGGTCATGGCCAGCATGGTAATTGGGTTGCGGTATTCTTGTCCGTCGCATCCCGAAGGGAATAGTGTGGTAGAAAGAAAAAACCGGGACATAAAGCAATCTATAACAGCGAAGGTATTAGGTTCAGGCGCTGGGTGGGTCAAACATTTAATAAGTGTCCAGACTAGTCTTAACAACATGCCAAGAAATTCTCTAAAAGGTTTCAGCCCATACGAACTATTGTTCGGAATAAGAATGCGCGTTCAGGACCTCGATAGTCAGATGTCAGTGGTACAAGAAGAACCAAAGCAGTTTGAAGTAAAAGACCGTTTGGCTGTTTTACAGGAACTGAATGAAACAAGAAAATCATTAAGCAACATAAAGTTAAAACAACAGCCAAGTACCACTGACGAGGCACCACCCGCAACAGCCCCAGCAAGGCCTGTCTGGATTCCAAAGATTGGGGATCTAGTCAGAGAAAAGATCGCGGTTAAGAAGGAATTTGGGCCTTCTTACAGAAAAGCAGTACCTGTCTTAGCAGTCACCGGAACAAGATCAGTTGTGCTACCGCCCCTTGCTGGTAAAAAGGAGAACAGAGTCGTGTCCATCGATCTGGTAAAACCACAAGCATGTGGCCTATAATCAACAGTAGGCCCAGTGGACTCCCAAGAAACAACAGAATACCCAAACTTGCAACAATCCAAGAGGTTCAAACTGAAAGACTAATCACATTCGATCAGCCTGCAGTGCACAATGAAGGACTATGCAATA
Source organism: Lissotriton vulgaris (assembly GCF_964263255.1). Lineage (NCBI taxonomy): Eukaryota > Metazoa > Chordata > Amphibia > Caudata > Salamandridae > Lissotriton > Lissotriton vulgaris. The sequence continues at coordinate 47,565 of NW_028243153.1, forward strand.
ATGCCATGGAACTCGTGCCTCTTGAAACACAGATTGAAACAGTTCGTCAAGAAACAACACCAGTCTACAATAATGTGGCATCAGAAAGTGCTACCGAGAGACAGATTGAAAGAACAATCCCATCAATTGACAGAACTGCCTCTGGTTATTTCATCAACTTCGACAACTTCTCTGAAGATTTAAACGACCCCGAAGTGATGCCAGAAACAAAAAAGTCTTTTAAAGAAAAAGCAACGGAACTCTTTCATCAACTGAAGGAAATCTACCTTATTTCCCCTTGGCTAGAGTTCTGGTTCGGTCTAGGTGTATTTTTCCTCCTGCTTTGGCTCATCATGGTACTGTGTTTGGGAAAATTCATTGAAGGAAAATATATTACAATGGACACAGCAAGTCAGAACATCAACCTAGTCCTGAAACCACACAGATCATCCCACGTGAAGAAAAGAGAACTGTCAACAGTAAATGTCACAGCAATTCCAATACCTGGTGGGGTAGTATGGGAGAAAACAGACTATGAGATCTATGGTCCGGTCGAAATCCTGAAGTATCCTCATCAACTAAAGGTTTCCTTAAGTGACTTTGTTACACCAAGTACATTCTCTGATGATTGGGACTTTAACAGTATTAATGACATGATGTCTGATTTAGTAATGTCAGCTAGATTCACAGATCATGATTATTTACAAGGTTCATCTAGTTATGAGCAGTTATTCTGTTACACCCACTATGGGGATCATTACTTGCATAAATCTGCACAGCCTAGAAATGTTTTTATGTATAATCAATGGGAACATTGTTCTACACCACCTAAAAGCAGTTCTAAAGCATTTTTTGAGAAATTCAAATATTTTTCAGGGTTTAACACCAGTGATGCAGAAACGTTTTATTATAAACTGTTAGATAAAACAGGAATGAAAACAATGCTGACAAATTCTAAATTGATATATTCAGAAGCATTTTATGACAAAATGATGACATTTGGTTTTGATTATTGGAAACATAATATTGAAACGAAAACAATTTGGGGTACAAAAGATTGGCAGGTGCAAGGCATAGAAGCACTGTTTAGAACCTGCATGATACCAGAACAAATGTTATTTTTAAATGACACTGTACACCAAACATCTTGTCTTGGCCTAGCCAAGAACAAAGAAATGAAAACACCGTCTATACCAAAGCCATTAGCTGAGAATACAACTGCAGATAATGAGTTAGACGTGTCACACATTTTACATTTCAACAGAACACATCCTGATTGGAAAAAGTGGTTAATCTGGCCTACAGACACAAATAGCTGTCAAGATAGGTTCCTGAACAAAACACAGGGTTTAAAAATGACCAGATTAGACTCAAGATATTCCCAGAGACAACATCCAGGAATTATAACTACATACAGTGTAGGCAAACTCTGCCTAGAATGGCTAACTACATCCACACTGGCTGAAATTAAGCAACACTTGTCTTTGTTAAAAGATGGTGCTGATTTGCGCGACTTCATTCTTGGTCCACGCAAACAGCGTCAAAAGCGTTTCATAGCGACCAGCATCTATGCTGCTTACAACGAGGCTTGGAAAGTAAAGCAAATTGAAACTGCTGAAAAGATACGAGAAATTGATCGTATTAATTTGTAAAAAACACTTTCTGTAGTAGACAATGGGTTAATGACTCTGTCTTCCAGAATATATTCTTTGGACAATATTGTATCCTCTGCCTTTGATGTGATAGACAGAGATTTGCTAATGTTACAACATGGCCAGTCTCAATTACGCTCTATTATAGAATTAGGCTGGACGCTGCAAAATCTTCGTTCAGGCTATGTGCCTTGGCGTTTAATCAACACAACGTCATTATTTTCCATTTTTAACCTTACTGATAAACAGATCAGTTTGGCACAGAAAGGAGCAGACTATACAATCTTGAGCATCGAGAAACTCGAGAGATTACCATTGACAATGTCAGAGAGCCCTGTCATTGAATGGATAATACACGGAATTATCACAATTCCGATTACAACTTTCCGATTTCATAAATGCCTTGAATACATACCTGCTGGCCAATATGAACAATTGGGTAAGGGATATGTTAAATCCGAATGGAAATTACCATATACTCATTCTTGCTATAGTGACAGCGACAAAAATGTATTTCTTAGTGGTGACAACTGTAAACACTCACTAAGCGGTATACTTTTGTGTCAGGGTATTAATTTACACGGAGCATGTGATGGAAATTCAAACAACCTTTCATGCCACCAGCTAGTCACACCTGCAACTCAGATAGAGCCCTTCTTTATGCAACTCGCAAACGGGAGTTACATTCTTAGAACGGATCACAGGTGCTGTGGCCTCGCGCCCGGACTAAGTTATCTAGTAGAAGTAACGTCCATGGTCAAATGTTGTATGCAAGCATTGTTTCCGAGCGGGCCTCCAGACACAGTGACTCCCCTCTGGCCTCGTCTGAATCTCTATTCTATACGAATTGATACATTAAGCAAAATGAAATCTGTGCTTTTACAGACAACAGTGCCTATAACGTCATCTAAAGAGACGTATGATCTTCTAGTCGCAAGGACGGCTACCGAGGTCCATGACCTTTTATCAACAAATTGCCCCGTGCATTTCGTACAAATACTCGACAAACTCCTTAACATGTCTAGTGCTACAAGCATCCCAGGCATATTTAAGACAGTCTTTACGGGACTGCTAACACCCTTCCAGGCAATTTTGGGAATCTTTCCTAATTTTGTGCACTCCATCTTTGGTGGTATTCCACTATTTTTTGGACTCATCGCAGGGATTCTATTTTTGACCCTTCTGCTACGTTATGGCAAACCTCGGCTCAGACATAGCTCCCATGGGAATGGAAGAGACAATCCTAGCAATGCGCTACAGGGACAGGATAACTAACGTCCTCGGATTGGCCAGGCTGAGAGATCTAAACATGACCTGGTTCCTTTCATTCAGACCAATATGGCAAAATTGCATTTTACCTGTGCTACGGTGTATGCTTTGCGGCGAGGAATGCGTGTTGGACATCTGTCTTTCACTTCCATCAGCAGTACCAATGGACGTCGATACTTTGCTAAGTCCAATAACGGCTCACGCATTGTGTTGTCCCCAGCGGCTACCAATCCTGATGACGGCATTCGTGGAGACTCCTGTACTACAGCCAAGTGGTAACAGTGGAGCGAGTGACAAAAGCAACATCATCCAGGTACAACGTTCTGTGAGCATTGCTGATCCTGCCTTCGATGACAGCAATCATTCTCACACCTGCCAAGTTACAGCGCTATCTAATTTGGTTGAACTATCACCTGATTTTGTAGACCAATTCTTTGCGAGCCTGTCTGATACGATGTTCTCACCCACAGAGAAACAATAACTTTTGAAAAGCTTTCCGACACACGGCGTTCCCATGAACTCTGAATTCGGCCTTCAGTTTTGATCAACATAAAACTGCCAGGAGCTTTGGTAAACTGATTTTTCTTTGAATTGGACAATTTTTTCAAATATTGACCCTTTTCTTTTTGGCACGAACAATTCTTTGCTTAACGTAAAAACTATTCTTAGAGAACAGAAGCTTCACACTTCTATTTCTAAACACATCTAGAGACATAACAACATAACACCAGCCTCTAGCACACATATTATTACAATGCATTTTTATGTGATGATTTATCTCGCATTTCTTCTGTCAGAGATACTTCATGTGTAATTCTTTATGCATAATCGTTCATTGATTTCATATGCAATGCCTTTTTGAATGATTACTATGCTTTTAAAAAAAAAAAAAAAAAACGTACAGTACCTAAATTCCATGTATTACAAGTACGCCTATTTCGAATGCATTTATGTATTTTGGGGTGGGCTATGTTACACAATGTTACACATACATCTAATTGCTTAGTTTTAGTAATTTTGATGGACATGAATTCGTGGAGTGGGTGTCATGTGCTTATCTAGGTTCCTGATCGATACTGTGACCTTATGCCCCTATTCGGCTATAAAGCCCTTTGTTCCCTATATTGGCATAACCGTTCAAGTACGATTTTCTGTAAAGTCATCTCTGGCCTCACACGAGCAGAGCCACAGAGCCACATTCCAGCATGACTCTCTGCTACTTCCTTTGCGACCAATTAGTGCAATGACAGAGCAGCAGTCACTATCTGATATTCCTAGATAACACTCCGAGTTCTTCAACAAGATAAAAACTTAGCAAACCTGGAAATCCCCGCTTGCTATGTTTTGATTAGTAATAGAACTCTAATGAGCAACTGATAGCTGCCACTTCCTAGTGACATCTTTAATTGACGTCTTATGTCCAGCAAACTTGCGTCAAACCCGGCACCTGTCAGGTATAAATATTACCAACGTTGCCTTAAGCAATACGGAAGCTGTGAGCGAAGCTGTGAGCTGTGAGAGCGAAGCTAACTGCTGTTGAGCACTCTGTCGCTGCAGCCTGCTATCCTGTGGTGGTGAAGCTACTGATTACCATTATCGCCGCTACAGCGCGACCTATGGTGCAGTACGCTTGAGGAGCCGTGCAGCCGTCCTCTGCGAAGACATCCAGCCCAGCTGCCCGCGGACGCTGTCACCCCTCCTTCCTCCAGACGCGCTGAGAGAAGCCGCTGCCTTTCTCGTGCAGAGAAATCCAGTCCCGGCGCTTCCAGTTCACCCTCGCAGGTGACTGGGATATCGAGAGAGACCCCTGAAGGAGATACCAATCCTCCATCATTCTATTCAGAGGTATGGTGTTGACTAAACCCTTAGAAGAGAATTCTTGAAACAAACCTTGGCAAAACCAACTTAACTTAAGCTACTTACTTACTCCCCCTTCTCACGTGTTAGGCTTAGGTCAGGCACACTGGGGTAGGCTTAGTTAGAAGCACCAGTTGAGTATGTTAGCCTAATGTATATATGACTGTATAAATGTTTTATTACTTTTAAACCATTGTATGGCTAAGAAACCATATCAATGCTTTTACAGTTCTATTTCGCTATTCTTATCTTACTGTACGTACTTTTCATAATAACAGTTATTGCAATTGTGGCAATACATTTCTCTTGTATGAGAAGAAAGACTGTTCAATAAATGTTAACCTTTATTGATACACGCCCGTCTCTCTATTCTCTACATACTGTGAAAGTAAACTGCACTAGACTGACTGAGTGAAATCTATGTCTATTGTTTCACACGACCCTAGAGATCGACTCTTGATCTGAGGAGCAAAGTTGTCATGTTGCACGGTTGTTGGAAAGCTGAATCCCTTCTTGTCTGTGCCAAGGAAGCTGATCACTTCCTATGCAGAGAAGAAAGTTTCCAGTGACCTCTGAGCTAGTTGGTAACACAACCCAATTAAGTTTAGCATAGTCAGTGGAGGCCTGGAATATAAGCAGTTCCACGTCGATACTACTGTTTATGTTATTCCAATGCGCAGGGCCTAGTGGGAAACTAGGAACTACACTACAGGGTCTCATGGTTGGGGAGTTCTTTATTACTGTTTACTGTGTATGTTTTAATACACCAACAAAATTACCATAAAAATAGGCCTCATTTATGTGCTTCACGCCGCCGGACGGAAGTTGTCGGCTGAATGGCTGTGTATAATACATGGTGAACACGCACTTTATTTTGATTGCAGCCGGCCCCAGGGTTGTAGGCTCCTGGCTGTGTAACTCTCTGATGATGTGAATAAAGGTCTACCAAAAAAAAAAAAAAGGCGTATTGGCTGTCTGTGTACACATTCACTCGTTTTCCTTTTGCCAACACACATGTATCGTAAGTGCAATCAACTCTGCTGCTTGTGCAGAATTGTGTGGGATACGTGCAGTTTCAACAATCGTATGCAATGTTGTCACAGCATATGCTGCAGTCGTATCACCATTCGGCAACTTGAAGCATGAACCATCAACCCATAAAGTATCGTTACATTCAGGAAGAGGAGTGTCCTGTAAGTCTACTCTCCCTTTTGTCTCTTCTTCTGTCCTAAAGAAGCAGTCATGTTTTTCGACCTCATCTGTCTCTACTGGAATGGGCAATAACGTGGCTGGGTTCAATGTAACACACCTCTTTATGTGTATGTGACTCGCTAACAGTGTCAGCTCATAACTTGACAGTTGAGCACTAGTTCTGTTTAGCAAAATGTCTACTGCATGTGGGACCATAACTATTAGTGTATTATTCATTACTAACCCAGCAGACTGTCGAATACAGACAGCTGCTGCCGCAGTGGCCCTCAAGCAACTTGGCAATGCCTTAGCTACCGGATCCAAAGTTGCCGAAAAGTACGCACATGGGCGCTGTTTGCCCCCAAAGGACTGTGTCAGGACTGATAATGTGCAACCTTCCTTCTCATGGACATACAACGTAAAAGGCTTACTGTAGTCGGGGGTACCCAACACAGGAGCCGAACACAATGCATTGCGCAATTCGTAAAAACTTTTCTGACAATCTTCAGACCACGGAATGGGATTTGGTGTATCCTTGCAAGTTAATGCCACCAAAGGTTTGGCCACCAAGGAGAAATTCGGTATCCATTGTCTGCAATATGATGTAATGCCCAGGAAAGCACGCACTTCTCTCTGTGTCCTTGGGACACTCAATTCTGCAATTGCCTGTATTCTTTCTGGGGTCAGCTTCCTTCCCTCCTTCGATAAGATGTGACCTAAGTAGGTCATTTCTTGTCGACAATATTGCAGTTTTGAAAGAGAGACTTTGTGGTGCAGATCACACAAATGACACAACAATGACAAAGTGGCTGCTTTGCAAATCTCCTCAGTATCTGCGGCGACCAGCAAATCATCTACGTACTGAATAAGGGTCACACCATCAGGTAGAACAATCGCGTCAAGCTGTGATTTCAGAGCCTGACTGAATATCGATGGGCTTTGACAGTACCCATACACGCTGAAAATGCGGCGGAATGGCTGGATGAGCATTTGCATCACCTTCCCTCCAAACTGGAGGAACCTCTCTCATGGGATACTGTCGCGCCTTTTTCCTACCTGGCATGTCATGCTCAGACAGTGATCGAGAATTACTTCCCTTACTCCTATAAGACAACAAAATCTCAATTACTTGTTCAACATCAGCACCCACAATCATGCCTTCTGCGAACTTGAACCGTACAAAGAATAATTCAGGCATGTCGTATGCTGGATCATTGCCTTCCTAATCCTCACAAAGAAATACACACATTTGTTCAAAAACATATCTCTGTGTAGATGCTTCCCACTGACGGAAGACTTCCATGACGGACTGAACGTCATACTTTACAGTATTGGTAACCCATTTACGCGCTAACTCATTCAGTACTTCTCTCTCATGATAGTCAGGTAGTCGACTCCGCAACTGTCTACGTTCTGTGTTAGGGGTCGTCTTAGGCGACCCAAAGAAAGGCGAGAAAAGACCAGTGACAGTATTTGCCACTCTCTGTCGAACAGAAGGAGAAGCTGGCGGAAAGGCAGATGCGCCAGAAAAGACAGGCTGATGTAAAGCAGAAGTCGAGGCAGTAGCAGAGAGAGTATTAGGATAAGCAGTTGGAGCAGTAGGCGAAGTCGTAGAGAAAGCAGATGGAGTATGTAGCAAAGGCGGCGGCCCTTGAGAGGGCTGCACCGGAGGAGTAGAAACCAACTGAAGAGGAGCTGGTGCTTGTATTAGAACCTGTTGTCCAACAATAGGAGGTTATACAACTAAAGGTTTTTGCGGTGCTGTAGCACTTTGCGCATATGGAGGTGGAGAACTCAGTAGATGAGACATTAAAGGGTCCTTCTCATGTTCATCTTTTGATTCTCGTCCTTTATGTGGCAGAACTGGGTAGCATTTATCTACTGCTAACTTCCTGCTTCTGAGCACTTGTTCATTCTCCTTTTCTTCCTCATTATCCCTGTACGCAACGGCGGCTTGCACCATTGACATACCTCGTTTATTTTTTTTTGCTAGTTTCATTTCTTTCTGTTTGGCTTCTTTGCGCCATAGGCGAAAGGAGTCAAACATCGCCGGCCGGGCTTTCTTCTTGAAACGTTTCACCTCTAGATTATCTAAAATCTCTGTATCGAAACTACCATATTGGGGCCATTTTAAAAAACCATCGTTTCTGGTGTATCGGGTCGCTCTTCATTATATGTGATAGAGCCTACGCCATGCTTCACATAGAGCTCATATGTTGGATTTCCAATCGGAAGAACCGGACACGAATCCCCGAATCGGGAGTCCCTACTACAACCAAAACAAAACAAGTTTCCAAGTCTGCTAAGACCAGGCATCTTCGCTCTCTAGTCTAGCTTCAAACTTCAAAGGATTATCGAATACGATAGTCTCGTGAATACACGAGTCCCTCGGCTTTGGCGCTTGCAAGTTCCAAATCAAAGCGTATCTCAAGGATACCAAAACTAAGAACCAAACTAAGGACTGGGAGACTCTCCACTTATACTTAACTGAAGTATCGATGATCGATGACATCACTAGAAGACTCGTCTATCGTTTCGCTCTACCAAGCATCAAGGGGTCCAAAACAGGGCGATAGTCAGGGCAGCAGTCCTTCGTAGCCGTCAGGACGTGGGGAACCTCGCAGCACAGACCTTCGGAACCACGTCGACATACAGGGGTCGCTGAAGTGGCTGGCCGTCCTCTGGAATTTTCACACGAAGCTCCTCACGAACATCTGGCTTGGACCGATACCGCTTGATACCGCCCGAGTTGGGCGCCAACTGAGGTACCGGGTTTTTATGGACCTGGCGGTGCCAGGGGAACACTCAAAGACCTCTTGAGTTCTTCCTGTTTCGGACCACAGAAACACAGAGTCTTCTAGGTGATGTCAAGGATCGAGTTTATTGGCTGCAACCAGTAACAGGTATCCTAGAAGTACAACAGCATGAAGCGCATGTATGTTCTCAGGAGACTGCTCGTCTTTACAGAACCAGCCTCTTCTTTTTATACACAAATATAAGCTTCAGCCAAGAATTCTTTGTTTTACGGTTTGACCATATACATATATTCACAACAAAGAAAAAGCAGAGTCATGATGGCAAGCCCATATTTTGGTTTGTCCAGTTCGTGATAGATTACCCGGCAAGGCCCAGAACTTCCATCAGATATCGATGAACCCCCAATAAAATCGGGCACCTCCTCCTTGTAAAACAGATCATAAAGAAGAAACAGGGACAGGTGTGTGTGTGATAAGAGTAGCTTGTATGCGATGAACGGTTTATGACATGTTGTGCTTTGATGCTAATCTCATTCAGCCATTTGGGATGGGGACTGCCGAACAGGTTTGGCTTGAGGCGGTGGAGTCAGCTTGCCCAGGTCACAGAGGAGTCAGTAAAGGTGTATGTGTCCTTTCAGATCGAATTCGGCCGTTGTCATTTTGACTATGTAAGGGCAATCACAAAATGGATGCCGCTCACAAAATGGAACACGAGGGTTCAAGACAAAAAGTACGATTTCAAGGTGATTGCATCACTCGATCATGACGCAAATGCATAGGTATAATGTCCCAGTCATTACCGGTCTTCCGATACCAAATTCGTCATGATACGATGATATTTTTGACACAAGTGTATAGCTTCGGTACCATACAAGAGCGAGTCCAGAATCTTCAGTACCACAGCTTTTGGGGGACAAGGGTCCAAGGGGGAACCAGACTTAATGCCTTCAAGTAGAAGGTTGACCGAGGTAGGTGATAACTCGGGAAAGTCGCAAAGATCTGCCGAGATGAGGCTGTTGGAGGAGCTGTCCACGCAGCCCTTGGTGGAGACAACCAAAATCCAATTGTCATTAAGAAGCTTCAATTGATCGTAAATATCGGAAATTTTAAAGCAGAAATAAGAGGATAGGCGATCACATAGCTCCTGGGACGGTTCTACTTTCTCCGAGACTGTCGGAGCCACTAAGGAGTTAAAGATATTAAAAAGCTCCTTGGGGAGGTGATAGCACCTGTGATCTTTGAATAGTGTATTTTCTTTCCTCCATTATAGCTGCTTTATAAGCCTTAACGCTTTTCTTGTGGAATTCCCTGCCAGTGGGTGCCAAATCCTTCCCCCAGTGTCTTTCCACCCTTCTGCACTCTTGTCTCATGTTACAGAGACGGTCAGGAAACCATGGAGCGGAAGGCATTTTTCTGGCCGAGTAACACTTTTTTAAAGGGGCCAGCGAGTCCATCACCACCGTGATTTTATTAGAGAGACATTCTGCTGCCGTGTCTACATTGAAAGAGACTGGTTGCTGAAAGTGCGCAAAGGCAGTCGCAACTGCCTTATTAGAGATCCTATTAAAATTTAGTTTGTGGCCCAGAGCTCACGGTATTAGCCAGGGAGACAGCCCTAAGGGAAAAAGGAACTGCGAAGTGGTCGGACCAAGAGAGGGGAAGGGAAGTGCCCTCTAGTAGACGATCGTCATTTGAAAAAAGCCCATCAAGGGTATGGCCCGCAATGTGGGTCGAGGTGGTCACTAGTTGAGTAAAGCCATAGTCCTTCATACATTCTAACAACATGTGGGTGTCGTGATTTGCATGATCCTCTAAGAGAAAATTAAAATTGCCAAGAAGTGTGAGATTGGTGCGCTCAAGGTAGGGTTCAAGGAGCTTGCTAAAATTATTAGTGGCTTTCAATCAATCAATCAATCAGTGACACTTATATAGCGCGCTACCTACCCGTAGGGTCTCAAGGCGCTGGGGGGGGGGGGGGTGCCGCTACTGCTCGAACAGCCAGGTCTTCAGCTTCTTCCTGAAGGAGAGGTGGTCTTGGGTCAGGCGCAGGTCGGTCGGGAGGGAGTTCCAGGTCTTGGCGGCCAGGTAGGAGAAGGACCTTCCTCCCGTAGTCGCTCTTCGGATGCGGGGGACGGCGGCGAGGGCGTGGTTGGCTGATCGGAGGTGGCGTTTGGGAGCGTAGAAGTTGATTCGGCTGTTGAGGTAGCTCGGGCCCTGGTCGTGTAGGGCTTTGTGTGCGTGGGTGAGGAGGCGGAAGGTGATTCTTTTGTTGACGGGGAGCGAGTGGAGGTCTCTCAGATGTCCGGTGATGTGGCTGGTTCGTGGGATGTCGAGGATGAGTCTGGCTGAGGCGTTCTGGATCCGCTGGAGTCTCTTCTGGAGCTTGGCGGTGGTACCGGCGTAGAGGGCGTTGCCGTAGTCCAGTCGGCTGGTGACGAGGGCCTGGGTGACGGTCTTCCTGGTCTCGGAGGGGATCCACCAGAAGATCTTTCGTAGCATGCGTAGGATGTTGAAGCACGCCGAGGAGACGTTGTTGACTTGCCTGGTCATGGAGAGGGAGGAGTCCAGGATGAAGCCCATGTTGCGTGCATGGTCTGTCGGTTTGGGTGCGGTGCCCAGGGCGGGAGGCCACCAGGAGTCGTCCCAGGCGGAGGGTGAAGAGCCCAGGATGAGGACCTCCGTCTTGTCAGAGTTCAGTTTCAGGCGGCTGGTCGTCATCCACTCGGCTACCTCTTTCATCCCATCGTGCAGGTTGGCTCTGGCGGAGGCGGGGTCGTTGGTCAGGGAGAGGATCAGCTGGGTGTCGTCGGCGTAGGAGATTATGCTGAGGTTGTGTTTGCGTACGATGGCCGCGAGGGGGCTCATGTAGACGTTGAAGAGGGTGGGGCTCAGAGATGACCCTTGAGGGACGCCGCAGATGACTTCGGAGGCCTCTGACTTGAACGGTGGTAGGCGGACTCTCTGTGTTCTTCCGTCGAGGAAGGAGATGATCCATTCCAGCGCCTTGTCCTGGATTCCGACGTTGCTGAGGCGCTGTACTAGGGTGCGGTGGCAGACAGTGTCGAATGCCGCGGAGAGGTCTAGGAGGATGAGGGCCGCTGTTTCTCCATTGTCCATCAGGGCTCGGATGTCATCGGTTGCGGCGATGAGGGCGGTCTCGGTGCTGTGATTGGCTCGGAAGCCTGACTGTGAGGGGTCGAGGGATCCGTTCGTCTCGAGGAAGGCGGCCATCTGCTTATTGACGGTCTTCTCGATGACTTTGGCTGGAAACGGGAGGAGCGAGATGGGGCGGTAGTTCTTGAGTTCGGTGGGGTCCGCTGTTGGTTTCTTGAGGAGAACGCTGAGTTCGGCGTGTTTCCAGCTCTCAGGGAAGGTGGCGGTGTCGAAGGAGGTGTTGATGATGTCCCGCAGGTGGGGTTCGATGACAGCGTCGGCCTTGTTGAAGACGTGGTGAGGGCAGGGGTCGGTCGGTGATCCGGAGTGGATGGAGTTCATTGTGCGTATGGTGTCTTCGGTGCTGATCGGGGTCCAGGCGTGGAGGGTGGTGGTGGGGGGTGGTTGTTCGGTCATGGTGTGCGTTGGTTGGTTGTTGAAGCTGTTGTGTATGTCCGCGATCTTGTTCTGGAAGTATGAAGCGAGGGAGTTGCAGAGGTCTTGCGATGGGGTGATGTCGTTGTTCCCTGCGCTGGGGTTGGAGAGCTCTTTCACGATGTTGAAGAGCTCCTTGCAGTTGTGTGCGTTGTTGTCCAACCGGTCCTTGAATGCTGTTTTCTTGGCGGCGCAGATCAGCTGGTGGTGCTTCCGGGTGGCAAGCTTGAGGGAGGTCCTGTTGTCCGGTGTAGGTTCCCTTCTCCAGACTTTCTCGAGGGCTCGGCAGTTCTTCTTGGAGCTCTTGAGTTCGTCGGTGAACCACGGGGCTTTCTTGCTGCCGGGTCTGCTGGGCGGGGTCCTCAGCGGGGCGAGCTCGTCCGCGCAGTTGCTGATCCACTTCGTGAGGTTGTCGGCGGCCTGGCTGGGGTTTGCTGAGCTGGCAGGAGGGTGCTGGCTCAGGGAGGTGGCGAGCTGGTCTGCTGTGATCTTGTTCCAGCTTCTGCGGGCGGCCTGTTGCTGGTGGCGGTGGGTCGTCGTTCTCTTGAAGGTGAAGTGGACGCAGCTGTGGTCCGTCCATTGAAGCTCTGTGGCGTGGCTGAAGTCGATGTCTGGGCTGGAGGAGAAGACTGCGTCCAGTGTGTGTCCGGCGAGGTGGGTGGGGGTGGACACCAGTTGCTTGAGTCCAAGATTGGCGAGGTTGTCGAGCAGGGTGCTGGTGTTGCGGTCGTTGTTGTTCTCCAGGTGGAAGTTGAGGTCGCCTAGGAGGATGTAGTCAGCGAAGGGGAGGGCATGCGGGCTGACGAAGTCGGCGATGTCCTCGCTGAATTGTGTGCGTGGTCCCGGGGGTCGGTAGATCAGGGTGCCTCTGAGGGTGGTGTTGAGTGCGATGAGGGTGGCGGCGGAGTACGTCAGGCGGGTCGGCCGGGGTCTTCGGGGGCCAGGGGTCCTGGCGCTGGTCGCGATCCGGTCGCGGACGGGCGCAGACGGGCTTACCTTTGGCGCGCCTTCGGCGCACAATCGGCGCGCCCGCTGCGCGTGACCGCTGCGCGTTCGCACGGTTGCCATTTAAGGCGAAGTGCGCGGGTGGGTGGAGCAGCTGGGAGGCGGGAGCGGGGAGGGAACAGAAGAGAAAAGGGGCGGGGCCAATGGCGGTGGCGGGAAGCGAGAGCGGAGGGCGGCGAGGTAGGCGGGCAATCAGGAAGGAAACTGGACACGGCACAGAGGATACCATTAAATTAACATGCACAAATGGAGGGAAAAACGAAGGAAAACAGAAGGAAAACGAAGTTACGGCAGAAGGAAATGCAGGCACAAATTACGGGCAAAACAAAGAAAAACAGCTAAATAAACGAGCAGACGGCAAAAATAAACAAGCACAAATTTAGGACAAAACAACTGGTAAAAACCAGAGGGGAGCGACCACGGCGTCAGCGAGGCCGGCGGCGAGGCAGAAGGCAGGCAGAGGGAAACACACGCAGCAGCTGGTGGCCGTGCGGCGCGGGGGTGTCCCACAAGTGGGTCACACTCACCTGCGTCGCACGGTCGCCATTTAAGGCCAAGTGCGCGGAGCAGCTGGGAGGCGGGAGCGGGGAGGGAACAGAAGAGAAAAGGGGCGGGGCCAATGGCGGTGGCGGGAAGCGAGAGCGGAGGGCGGCGAGGTAGGCGGGCAATCAGGAAGGAAACTGGACACGGCACAGAGGATACAATTAAATTAACATGCACAAATGGAGGGCAAAACGAAGGAAAACAGAAGGAAAACGAAGTTACGGCAGAAGGAAATGCAGGCACAAATTACGGGCAAAACAAAGAAAAACAGCTAAATAAACGAGCAGACGGCAAAAATAAACAAGCACAAATTTAGGGCAAAACAACTGGTAAAAACCAGAGGGGAGCGACCACGGCGTCAGCGAGGCCGGCGGCGAGGCAGAAGGCAGGCAGAGGGAAACACACGCAGCAGCTGGTGGCCGTGCGGCGCGGGGGTGTCCCACATTTGCAGGGCTCCAGGTGTCCCTTGACCTCCCTCACCATCTCTTTTCCAAATATATGCAGGGTGGCTCTGATCTGCTTTCCTGTTTTCATAATGCACCCAGAGAATTATTCATTAGCACTACTTAATTAGGGTCCTGCCAATTCAGAGCCAATGATATTCCTGCTCTTGCAGCTAAATGGAGTAAGATGTTCTCTGATTAAATTCTTGCCTCAGAAATCCTAAATGCATTATAGACCATTGATGGCTCAGTTCAATCTGTTAATTTAAAGCTGAACCAATTCAAGACAATCTGCATGTTGTACTATACACCAAGCAGAAGTGTCAAGTGGGGGGAATCCTGGGGATGAGAATACAGAGTGCCCCAAGTGTGGGTGTCATGCAGCAGATATTTTGCACACGTCATGTTTTTCACCTGTCCTAACCTACAAGAATTGGGTGGAGGCGACCCAACATCTAACTCTCTGCCTTGGATACGATGTACAACTTTCCTCTAAGGAGGTTATGTTGGGGTACAAAACAGAATTCAATATTGGTCTGAGGTGGCTGCTGTCCATAATAATTGATTCAACCAGGCTTTACATAGCTAGAGCATGGGTCTCTCCTTTACCCCCAGAGCAACTGAGTAGTGGGCTGCTATTCGACAGATATAGGAGTCTGAGCTAGCCCCGGCAAAGGGTGTCGCTGCATTAAAAGATTGGAACAAATCTGGACACAATTTAATTGGGATCCATGATTTAATGTTCACACTGGGCACATTAGTCGCCTAGGATAGGATCCATAACACTCTGGGTCTGATCAGCAATTCTCTATAAGCCGACCACGAGTCGTTCTAGCCTATTTTATTTTTAGGCTGCGTTATATTGTGCTATCTGTAACTTAATGTGTCATTGTTAGCTCGATTGTAGGCGTTTTATTCATATGTTAGGCTTTGTTTTGTTTATTGTGCGGTTTACCTGTGTTTTCCATGACTGTTAAAATTAAAAGTCTTTCCAGACCTCTCCATGCAAAAATATAAACAAATAAAGGAAGGAGCCCCGGTAATGACGCTACTTAGCACAATGTGATACTAAATTTCACAAAACAGGAAAGAGGGTTGATATTTGAAGTAAAATACATCATTCTTGCACTTAAAAATAAATAAATAAACACATTTACATCACCATCCTGGGATGATGTGGTTAAGTTAAGGCCTGGAGCAAGCCCTGGTTGATGGCTCCTTCCCCCAGTTTTGCTACATGCAACATTAGCTCTAGATTGTAATTTTTACAGCTGCCTGTGGCAAATGGCATTTATTTACTTTCTGGTTTTTGTATACCCATATGAGCCACATGTATCACTTCTGTGATCCACTGAAGTGATACATCTGAAAGGTGATGACATTATATTGATGTATTTTGAAGGAGGGCCCACTCTGGACTGGCACTTGAGTGCAATGGTCTGTAGAGTTGCCCTTTTATTTGGAGACTTAAAAAAAAACCCAGAGAAAATGGCATCTGAAAAAGAGCACGAGATGAAGAGCACCAGGAAGATCAGGAGGTGGCTGGGAGTCCTTCTCGGTCCATTGTTTGGTGGTACATGCAACATCTACCACTGAGGGGGGCTTGGCTTGGCCGGCGATCACGATGGCCGCGCTGTGCTGAAGCTCCCAGTGTTATGTAGCCCATCCGACACTGTGGGATACGCTTGCGGCCCGAATTTCACCAGCACTGGGTGTCGGAAGACTTCAGCACCCGATGCAGACCTCTTGAGCCCTGATCTGCTCTGCTTGGAACACAAAATCACTCGGAGCACCCGGAGAGCCGCGCGGCTAAGGGACGGACAAAATGGCGGCCCACTGCCAATCGTCGGCGTCTCTCCCGAGCGCTGACTACGCGACTGCTGGATTGGGACCACTGATCCGATTTCGGGATTAGCGAGTGCATCGATCCTACCGGCATAGACGAGGAGCGGAGGACCCCAGAAGAACCCTAGCGTGCTGCCGCCTGAGTCACCCCACGGCCGGCAGCCAGGGCGGCGGAGTCCGCGGGATTGACGAAAGCATCAGCAGCGGCCTGCCGCCTTGATATTGTGGCGTGCTTGGGTAGGTGGCAGATACCCCACATTTGCCCCCTGACCCCATTGGATATAACCCCAGTGGGAACCTGCCCTCCCCTCCCCCCACCTTGCGCTGGCCTGGCCGCCACAGGCCCTTTAAACATTACACTCCTCGCTCCGTCTATGGTGCGGACTCAGGCGGGAGCCTAAGAGGGTGCAGGAGAGAGAACATCGAGAGAGCTACCCGGGGGGCATTTCCATCATCTCCCGTAACTGCACTGTAACGTCCCCTCAATTCCTTTGACACACTGCCTACCGGGGATTCCACCCGAGGCCCTAGCGATCATCAGCTTGCATTCCCGAACGGAGTCCTGCCGCCTAAGAACCATTATTACTTCTCGCGACACACGGTCTCCGGCTGGGGGAATTCCCTGTGAGACAGGGTTTCAAACACAGCGTAGTGCCGACCCTCGTGGTTACTCACCTTGGCTCCTCTACCTACCCCGGCGCTCTCCTCGACGGGCTCTCACGGCATGGGCCGCAGAGACTTAAAACAAAGCCAGCTCTCCTTTGAGAAGCCAGCAGACTCAAACAAGGGCCCTCCTACCACCATGGCGGCGGGTGGTCAACACCCCTCTATACCCACAGAAGAAGCAGGTCAGTTAGCCCCTCTGTTGCAGGAAATGCGGGCAGGGTTCAAGGCATTGGACGTTCGTTTCGATACCCTAGACAAACACATAGCTGTCCTAGGCACTAAACTCCAGGTGCACGACCGCCGTCTGGACGTAGTAGAGTCCTGGACATCTGACTTAGAAGACGGCATGGCCCAATCCCTGAAGAAGATCGACAGGATGGAGAAAATACTGAAAGAAGTGGCAATAAAGAACGAGGATTTGGAGGCCAGAAGTCGCCGCAATAATATCCGCACCGTAGGCATAGCGGAGACTACATGGACTGGACGGATGGACCACCTAGTGGAAACTATCCTGATAGACCTTTTTGGGAGAGAGGCGTTTACCCAAAGCTTTGTAGTAGAACGAGCCAACAGGTCACTGTGCCCAAGACCCAACCCTGCCCTTCCTCCGAGGCCTATCATCGCCAGGATATTAAACTTCCGGGATCGAGACACTGCACTGCGGAGGGCCAGAGAAAAAGGTGAACTCAATTGGCAAGGCTCCAAACTATCACTGTATCCTGACTTCACCACTATGGTGCAAGACGCAAGATGGAAATTCTAAGGTGTTAAAGCTACTCTTCGAAACTTGGGGCTGAAATATGGAATGCTATATCCCGCCAGACTCCGCGTGGACATTAATGGACTCTCCCGTGTGCTTGAAAGCCCAGCGGAAGTACAAGACTTCTGTCATATATATAAGCTCAATACCAAGAGCTCACTGGACACTGTTGCCCCCTCCCCACCGCTGAGTGGATCTGATGCAAGTGCGGATATGTTCTCCACATCTGACCTCAGCTGAGCAGTATCCTTTTGGTCCATCGTTGCCGCAAGTGTTCCTTAACAGTATTTTATGACGTATTGACATCATTTGTTCTTGGTTACTTAACTGCCGGATAGCGAACGTCCCCCTATTTGGTGTACACCACTGACCTATGTTTATTGAATTAACATGTACCCCAGAGGTTTAACTTTGCAAAACAACTGTGTACACTGGGTACTATGGGTTATTGTTGACAATTGGATGTTGCCTTTCCGATTGGGTGGGGAGGCTGGATGGGGGGTGGCCGGATAGGAATTGTTCTTCTTACAATGCACAGAGCTCACACTCTCTACGACCATTGACACACTAGCGGAGTAGAGACATAGGCTGTTCCACTACATTACGACTCACCTGCGATTATGGCACAAGTAGGGCACACTGTTGGCCCATCCAATATCACTGTGGCCACGTGGAATGTTAGGGGCTTGAACGACACTCGGAAAAGGTGGCAGGTCCTACATTATTTGAATAGGCGCAACGTAGATATAGCACTGATACAAGACACTCATCTCCCCTTTAAGGACCGATCCAGATTTGCATCCACCTGGGGCCCAAACTGCTACTTCGCGAATTATAGTAATTACGCCAAGGGTACAGCTATCCTGGTCCATAAACGACTCCCCTTCAAATGCCACTCTGTTGTACATGACGACTCTGGTAGATATGTTATTATCGTGGGCACTCTTTATTATTACAAGATCGCACTGGGTTGCATATAAGGCCCCAACACTGACTCCCCCGACTTCTTTCATGAACTATATGCAAAGCTATTGAAATTGGGCCCCGTTCCCCTGCTACTAGGAGGATATTTTAATGTTACGTTTGATCCGCTCTTAGACAGCACGTCAAACAGCCCCGGATCCGAAACCTAGAGCGCACTGGGCCTTGCATTCCTTATGTGACCACCTCTCCTTGTTGGATCTAGGGCGGGCCCGTGACCCTAACTACACCACACACACACATTACACAGGTGCTAATAATACATGGACATGGCTCGACTATTGGTTAGCCTCCCCGAGTTCTCCAGATGGTTCCACAATATACACATGTTACCTAGGTCCTATTCTGACCACTCCCCAGTGCTAATGAGAATGCTTGTCCCCCGTCCGGAGGGCTACGAGCGGCAATGGAGGTTCCCGTCACATGCACTACACGACGAGCAGTTCAGGGAAGAACTAAATATAGCTATTGACTCAGAGGCAGAATTATGGGAGGGTTTCAAGCCCTATATGAGAGGCATCTGTATCTCAAAGAGCGCTGGGACACTTAGGTACCTACGGGCCAAGTTGTCCCGACTGGAGGTGGACTTGGCTGCACTAGACGCTTCGCAACAGGCGACTACTAACCCTGGGTATGACACCGGTAGAGCAGCTTTATTCCTGCAGTATAGAGAAGTAGCCGAACAGGAAATTCTATATATGGGTAAATAACACAATGGCAAAGTCTATGGGGAAGGGGAACGTCCCGGTAGGGTCTTAGCTCAGATGATTTGACCCCCCTACGCGAAAGCATACGTTACAGAGCTACAATCAGAATCAGGGCATACACTTACAGACCTCTACTGATACAGAATGAATTTCTGTCCGATTTCAAAACGTTATACACTACTAGACTGGGCCCCGACCACTCTGATCGAGAGAGATATCTTTCAGAAATAGCATTAGTCTACTTGGAAAAATGTATGCATGATTTCTTGGCAGAGCCCATTACTGCAGATAGTACACAAGAGGCCATTGATGCCTTAAATACCTCTACAGCCCCGGGTTTAGATGGTTTCACGCCAGAATTTTACAAAGCATACAAGGACCTATTGACCACGCATTTATTAGATATGTATGCAGAGGCCCTAGAGTCCCAACAGCTCCCTCCTACGCTGAGAGAGGCAGTAATAGTATTGCTCCCAAAACCTGGGAAAGACCCCCTCCAATGCAGCTCTTATAGACAACTATCACTGCTAAATTTAGACTATAGAATTCTAGCAAAAGCCCTGGCATGATGCCTATCGTTATTAATGGAATCCATAATCTCCCCAGCCCAGTCAGGGTTCATTCCCCATCGGTCCACTGCTTTCAATCTTCGGACTTTATTTAACACTTTACATAGAATAGTGCCAGAAACACCAGCAGCAGCAATTTTATTGGACACTGAGAAGGCTTTTGACTCCTTAGAATGGTCCTTTTTTCTTCCAATAATGCAAAGCATGGGTAGCCAGACTACGCTTAAACGGGACGCTCTCTGCCCCCTTTGGTCTAACACGTGGAACACGTCAGGGATGCACCCTCTCCCCCTTATTATTTATTCTGGCGATGGATCCGTTGATTCAGCACTTCCAGGAAAAGCACCTACACAGGGGTCTGGTATTTCAGAAGGGCCCTCTCTTAGTTTCCCTATATGCTGACAACACGATTTTTGTATGTATATGACCCCCAAACTAATCTTGACCCACTACTCACAGAGATCCTACGATTTGGCACTTTCTCTGGTCTCAAAATTAATTGGGGTAAATCAATTATCTTCCCGCTCACTCCGGGCATGAATCAATGGGCCTCGGAATTCCCACTAGAGTGGTGCAATGACTTTGTGAAGTACTTGGGAATCCACATTCACCGCGACACTGAGCAGATAATACGCCGGAACTACAGAGCAGCGATCTCCCAACTGGAGACACGAATCGACTCCTGGCTTAAACTTCCACTCTCCGTGGCGGGGCGCGTAGCCCTAATAAAAATGATAGTCCTCCCTAAATTTTTGTACTTATTTCAGAATATTCCAATTCCCCTAACCACTACATTCTTCAGTACTCTAAGGTCCTTGCTGCTAAAATTGGTTTGGGGTAACAGAACACGCAGGGTGAAATGGCAAGTGATGACTCTTCCTTACAACCGTGGAGGGTACGGCGTACCTGATCTGCGCTTATATTATTTGACTGCACAAGCCAGTTTCGCACATGCCTGGTATCACCCTGATGCTAGAATCACTTATCTCCGCCCCGAACCCGACGTTGTTCTCCATAATGTATTGGCCTCGGTTCTACCCTCGGGCATCTCCCGTGACCCCAAGGTCGTGCGGCCCGTTTACACAACCAGCTGGGCATGGCTGACACTGAGTAAAATTACACAAACGAGCACCCTCTATTCCTCCTCCCTTCCCCTACCAAATGCTCCCTTCCTGCCCATTACCTCCGAGAAACTAGTCCAAAAAACTTGCGATGAATTCAACTTCCCCACAATGGGAGATCTTTTTCCTGATGGCCATATTTTCGACCTGGAAGGTATACCCGCACTTTTGGAGGCCTCATTCATGGACAGGTTTGTGTTGGCAAGGCTGCGTGCAGCACTAAGTGCTAAGTTTCCAGACTATCCACTTGAACCGCCATCTTTTTCCCCCTTTACATTGGTAATAAACAGCGATAAGGGACTACACCTCATATCACAGCTCTATAAGGCATGCTCCGACGTGATGCCATTAGATGATACAAGAGTCCGCTCAGCCTGGGAATCGGACCTGGGCACCTCCATCACAGACGAACAATGGTCAGCATGTTGCAGGGTCACTGGAACGATATCATTAAATAGCAAACATAGATTGCTACACTTCAAATGTCTTCGAAGGCTCTACGTTACACCTGCTAAATCACAAAGAATAGACCCCTCCAGACCGCACACATGCTTGCGCTGCCAAACACCTCACGCGGACTTTGCGCACCTGGCTTGGGGCTGCCCATGGGTTCCTGATTTTTGAGTGGAAGTTCATAAACTCATTAGTACAATGATTCAAACTCCGCTAGAACCGTTACCGGAGATAGCGTTACTGGGGTACATGGTGCAAATCCCTTTAAAGGTTTGTAGATTCGCAGCCATTTCTTTGCTCTTAGCCAAAAGGGAAGTGGCGATTTCTTGGGGTGGAAGGAGGGCACCGAAGAAGAAGGGCTGGATGCAAAGTATGGTAACTTGTTCAACACATAGCGATACGTATGCCAGCACTATCCCGGAATCCTCCAGACCTAGAGATGTTTGGGGGCCTCTCCACTTTTTGCTGACCTCGTGGCAGCATCCCTCCCCAATGCAGCACAGTCAGGGCAAAGAACCTGCAGGAATAGGCTGAGAATGTTATCATATCCATAATCATGACCCTGCATACCCCTGGATGGCTCAAAATGATATATTGCACCTACAGATACGGATTAATACCCTTCTGGAGACTTAATAGGGCTGCTCATGACTGCAAACTCATTCTGCCTATTGACGAATGCATTATTTTCCCTCTTCTTTTTTTAGGTCTCGGCGTCAACGCGCAGAAGCGCGTCTCCGCCGAGATCTTTTGTCAGCGACTATCATTCCCAGGAGACAGTCCTGGTCACGCGCATCCTTCCAGGCGATTTGTAACTGGAACGTGCGCTGTGGCCAGGCGCTGTCTCCTGGGAAGCGCAAGCACCACACACGCATGCGCATACACACACACACGCGCCCATGCACGCACGCACATACATACAGAGACACCACCCCTGACTCATACACACACGCGCGTTTAGCCACCCTAGTCAACGGAGAAACAAAAGTTAGGAAATCTGGGTGTAGGTACTTCGTGATAATTTACACACGTGTGGTACACATACACTGAAAATTGTCCTCATTCGTGAACTATTCACTGCGTTCACACAGTGATACTGTGTTGTACACACCCAAATTGAGCTCACAGAGGGAGTGCGCATTGAAGGTTAAAGCTCACACTGTAAGTATATTGTACAGCCTATATGTTGTGATCACACTAATAAGAGTACAATGCTAGCGGCCATATCAAAATAGTGCACAGGAGCTAATAACTATACCCTCCGAGCTGCGCACATGCCGGTGCCTCCTGTGGGGTTTCTTCACACTAACATAAGGGATGTTTTACTCATCCACAGTGGTGAGTGCAGAGTGGTGAGTGCAGAGTGGTGAAGGTGAGTGCAGAGTGGTGAGGGTGAGTGCAGAGTGGTGAGGGTGAGTGCAGAGTGGTGAGGGTGAGTGCAGAGTGGTGAGTGGTGAGAGTGGTGCAGAGTGGTGAGTGCAGAGTGGTGAGTGCAGAGTGGTGAGTGCAGAGTGGTGAGTGCAGAGTGGTGAGTGCAGAGTGGTGAGGGTGAGTGCAGAGTGGTGAGGGTGAGTGCAGAGTGGTGAGGGTGAGTGCAGAGTGGTGAGTGGTGCAGAGTGGTGAGAGTGGTGCAGAGTGGTGAGTGCAGAGTGGTGAGTGCAGAGTGGTGAGGGCAGAGTGGTGAGGGCAGAGTGGTGAGGGCAGAGTGGTGAGGGCAGAGTGGTGAGGGCAGAGTGGTGAGTGCAGAGTGGTGAGTGCAGAGTGGTGAGGGCAGAGTGGTGAGTGCAGAGTGGTGGTGAGTGCAGAGTGGTGGTGAGTGCAGAGTGGTGGTGAGTGCAGAGTGGTGGTGAGTGCAGAGTGGTGAGTTCAGAGTGGTGAGTGGAGAGTGGTGAGTGCAGAGTGGAGAGTGGTGAGTGCAGAGTGGTGAGTGCAGAGTGGTGAGTGCAGAGTGGTGAGTGGTGAGTGCAGAGTGGTGAGTGCAGAGTGCAGAGTGGTGAGTGCAGAGTGGTGGTGAGTGCAGAGTGGTGGTGAGTGCAGAGTGGTGGTGAGTGCAGAGTGGTGGTGAGTGCAGAGTGGTGAGTGCAGAGTGGTGAGTGCAGAGTGGTGAGTGCAGAGTGGTGAGGGCAGAGTGGTGAGGGCAGAGTGCAGAGTGGTGAGTGCAGAGTGGTGAGTGCAGAGTGGTGAGTGCAGAGTGGTGAGTGCAGAGTGGTGAGTGCAGAGTGGTGAGTGAAGAGTGGTGGTGAGTGCAGAGTGGTGGTGAGTGCAGAGTGGTGGTGAGTGCAGAGTGGTGGTGAGTGCAGAGTGGTGAGTGGTGAGTGCAAGAGTGGTGAGTGGTGAGTGCAGAGTGGTGAGTGGTGAGTGCAGAGTGGTGAGTGGTGAGTGCAGAGTGGTGAGTGGTGAGTGCAGAGTGGTGGTGAGTGCAGAGTGGTGGTGAGTGCAGAGTGGTGGTGAGTGCAGAGTGGTGGTGAGTGCAGAGTGGTGAGTGCAGAGTGGTGAGGGCAGAGTTTTATTTTTGATTTAAAGAAAAAAAATGTCATGAGCAATGCCAATAGCTCTACCTTTAATGATGCCGAGACCATTGCATTGCAAATGCTTGTTTTTTATTGTATCTGTTGTATTGTGACCAGGCCACACTGTCGTACTGTGCAATGAAGAAAATACTGAACAGCCACTGTCAAGATATCTCTGATACATGACAACATTGAACTCTGTGCTTTGCTTTGTATCTTCACAAAAATGCAAAATAAAGTTTAAAAAAAAAAAACATCTACCACTGAGCATCTTCCAGCTTGTCCTGGGATGACCAGAGTGAAAAAACACCCGAATGCTAGGCACGCCACTTAGTACATGCTGCCAAGAAAAGAAGTAACAATGACGAGGCTGCCTCACTATCTCAAGCTCCAATTCTGTCTCTCCAGTCTGGCGAGTCTCTTCCACAGGAAGTGGTATCCACCCTCACCCAAGACGCCAACTCATTATACGCATATATTGTTTTTATTGCAAGAAATGTGCTAAAACAGTCTCTGTTCGAAACTAATTACAGCAGCTTAAGACTATTGATGGCAGAACAAAAAGCGACTTGAAAAAATATTTTTTATTGGCATCATCAGCAGAGGATTGGCTTTTTAGATATTTTTAGTTGAATCCCTATAAAAAAATAGTTTTGAAGAAACAATTACAATAGAATTGAAACATTTTAAAAAAGCAAAAAAACACCTTTCTTGGTTAAAAAAAAAGAAATATATTACTTTGTCATGTCTATGTCTTAATGTTCAGTTTTTTTAGTATATTTTAATTAACATATTCAATTTTCTTTGTAACCTACACAATATTGTGCCAAATATGACCCACCTTTACTGACACTTAGCACAGGCACGGTGCAACACAAACCAGAGAAAAGTGTGGTTGTATTTATTTAAAACGGAAATTAAGATTTATATTGGAAAGATGACCAAAATAATGCATGTGTGGTATGAATAACTAAGCAGTATTTTGCTTCATGGGGTACTAAGTGAGTGGTACATAATCATTTCAATGTAATGTCTCTGTCTAGCCCCAGAATTCAATTCCTGCCCCACAGGTGCCCAATCCCTACTACGCATGGCCTCCAGGCCTGAGCAGCAGAGGGTTGGATGCCAGGCCCTGCATCCAACCCATCGACGATGATCAATCCCCCAGCTGTGCAAGGGCTTTGGCCATGTGCAGTAGGGGGATGGCCTCTGGTCAAACCCTGCACCAAAAACCCAGTGGCTGGCCAACCTCCCACTGCACACAGCCTTTGGCTAGATGTACAGGGGACTGGCTACAGAACATGACATCTGGCTAGGCTCTGCTTCCAACACTCCCGCAGACAGCCAACCACGAGGTTAGTCACAGGACCTAGCTGCATATTTTTCCAGAGGGAAGCTTTCACGCAACCGCAGTACCATGGGGTGGAACCTGGTACTGTGGGACTACCTCAGGGGAGAGCCGCACTGGCTCCTAAGGGAGTACAGCTGTACAGACACCCCAAAACATTTTTTTTGTTTAATCTTGGCTTCTGGGGTGAGGTCCTCAGTGTCCCTGGGACAAATGCCTGGGGCTAGGGGTGTCCCAAACCAGACCTCCTAAACCATTTTTTCCAAACTTTTTCAGCCCATGGTGGGCTCTAGGGCTAAAATATATATGTGTGTGTGTGTGTGTAAATACATTTGGGTCAAAATAATATTACTTAAAACAAGTGGTTTAAGAAAAGTTATAACCATAATATAGCCTAATAAAGTGACAATTAACGCTCAATGTCTCATATATTGCACAGTAAAATTACTAAACAGGGGAAATACATCGCCTAATGCCCACAAGTGTGATTTTATACCACTGCTTGGATTTAACCTCATTTTGCCCTGATTCTGTTTATTTATATAAATGTTCAATATAGCCTTAGCGCTCGCTGTAGCAGGCTCCACAGGCCATTAAAGGCTCGCTCCAATGGCGAAGGCCTTTAACAGGGGAGCATGCCTTTAATGGCTAGTAGAACCCGCTATCGTGTGGTCTAAAGCTATTAGAAAATTCGGCCCCTAGAGGGAGAATTTGTAAAACTAAGGCTAGAGGGGGTTGAAATCCCCTCGGGCTCCATGAAGCCTTTGTTTACAGCAGCAGCTGTGAATAGACATTGGAATGTTGATGCTCCGGGCTTCTACTAGCCATTAGAAGCCAGCAGCACTCCTTGGTCTTCAGTGGAGGGCTCAATATTACAATGTTCTAATTACTGCTACATACAAAAACCAGCATGGTTAAAACCATATACATAGTTCTGCAGAGTAATGTGCTCATTATTAACATTGTTGTGAAAGGGGAAGGGACAGCCTCATGAGCGCGTCCACACATTATACTTATCAGTAGGAATAACACAGTGCCCCCTGCACGTCAGCACACATATACACGAACATACTTAGTGTACACATCCACCATGTGTAGTACAATCTTTAGCACTGGAGCGTTAGTACAGAGGTAATGATTCATGAGAGGTGAAGCATCAGTTTGGAAAGAGAAAAATAATTCGCTTTAATATTGTTTAACACCACGAACAGAAATCCTTCAATAAATCTGCAATAAAATAACAAAATCAATTTGATTTTCATAAATCCCAGCTCCGTGGCTTTTAAGAGAAAGGGGGAACAATGCATGCCTCTATCAAATAGAAAATAAGTTTGGGCCACAAGTATCAACCAAATTTGCTTTCGCAAATCGGCCCGTTTGCGAACGCAAAAAATGCATTTTTACATGTAGCAAAACCCATTGGCAAAATGGGTTTGCGATTCAGTATTTGGAAGGAGCGTGTTTAGGGCATCCTTTCCAAATAGAGAATCCGAATGGCATGCATGAATGTTTTGTGACCGTGAATGTGGTCGCAAAATATTCACATTTTACCATCTACTTAAAGTAAGTGGTAATCCATTTGCAAATGGGAAGGGGTCCCCACGGACCTCTTCCCCTTTAGAAAGGGTTGTAAAAACGTTTTTTGAGAGCAGACAGTAGTCCCATGGACCACTGCCTGCTCTGGAAAAATGAAAAGAAATCTTTTCCATTTTTAGGTTTTGACTAGCCAATGCTTACGAAGTAAGCATTCGCTAGAAAAAACCTAATGAGAATAGTATATGGGGCTTGGAATCCGCCCCGTCTTCTATTGGCTAGCTCCATAAATGGAGGCTAGCCATTGGAAGACGGCCTGTCCGTCAATGCCGGACCAGATTCGGGGGCGTTCCCGAGAATTTTTGGCTTTTGGCGACGTCACGCTACATCAGCCAAAAGCCCTCGGGAACGCTCTGCCGCCTCCTACTACGGTGCAAACGCTGCCTCCCTGATTGCCGCCGCTGCCCGGGACCGAGAATAACTTTAGGACCTCGCCGGGGCCGCGGAGAGCAAGAACGAAGGAGCTGCCCTCCCATTGGCTGAGGCGGTCGAGCCCCCTCAGTGCCGCCGCGCTACGAGTGGTTCTCGAGCCGCCGCGTCATCGCTGGAGCCGCGCTGCGATTGGCCGCAGCTTTGCCACCATCGGAGGCTCGCCCTGAGAGTGGCGCATCCAGTGACTGCACAAAACACACTGCACTGCATCAGGACTGAGTACACTGCACCCGAGCGCATCTGCAAGGAGGAAAAAGTAAGCATAAAATGCAGCCCATCCACTTTCTAAAGCTTCAAGGTGCAACGCTGCCACCTAGGAAACTCGTATCTCAAAAAGCCCATGAGAAGGGACTGTTCACAGGGTGCGGTGCCCCTCTCCCGTAGCTTCGAGGGTCTACCGTACTGCTGTTGTCTTAAGATTTCATTTCAGGAAACTTCGCCGCCCGCCTGCCTGAGCTAGAGACGGGCCGCCGCGCTGCCCGCGGCGATCCGGAAGTGACTAGCCGGCCGGCCAATCCTAGCGCGGCCGGCCGGAAGTGCCCCCCCACCCCCGCAGCCCGGGGGAAGAAGGAAGACGGCAGCCCAGGAGAAGAAGTATGGCGGCCCACGCAGGGCTCCCGTGGCCTGGAGGGAGCCCCGGGAGAAGCGGAGGACGTTGCCGGTCTCCCATGCTGAAGAGGGAGACCGGAGATTGCCGCGTAAGTCGCATCTCTGTCTGGGGTATTTTAAAGGGCAGGGTGAACTGTTGGTGGAAAATGTACTTCTTTGTGGTTCGCTGCGGGAGACTGTTAGGCACCCGCTAATTATCATTTCTGAGGAACCTGTTTGCAGTGGCTGCTGTCGACATGCACGCTAGCATCTCTTGTCACCTCGGCAGTAAATAATAATAATTTTAACTCGGGCATTTCCTGCTCTGACGTGAAACAATGAAATCTGCCCCGGGTCAGTTCAACATAGTGTTGTCAAATTACAGGTAAAAGCTAGAATTCGTCTGTTCACACCTCATTCCTTTGATCTGTTTTGCAACTTTGTGACTGGGTTGCACACTAGCAGTTTCTCTCTACTTGCTCACACCAGGTTTAACATCTACACTGGGAGCTGGACTTTAAGTGGATGAAACAACTGGAGTCTCTCAAAGCGGCGTGGTCGATGTAATTAAGGGCGTGGCTTAAAAACACAAACTATAAATCTGTGCTTACCATAGTGTGATGCCCGACTGGTATTGTGCTGCAGTTGTCATTGCCTCCAGGTATATAATACAAGTAGCATTACACCCACAACAAGCCAGGACTGTTGGCTTTGTCAATGGTTATTAGTTGCATAAGATAAATGAGCAACATGTATGGCTTCCTCGTATATAATATTGAAAATGCTTCCCTTACGAAATAATGAGACTATGAAAGAACTATATGGAGTCTCTGTGAAGTTACATCACAGGCAGTGATGGGTGGTTAATTAAGAAGCACATGCTTCAGGCATCTGTTGGTTACCTGCAGGTCCGAGCCAGCATCCCGCTAGGACTGATTCAACCATTCATCATTCTGAGTTTGATTGATTCAGAGCTTTTTACTTTGGCGGTATTAATGTTGGTAGAAGCTATATATATAAAACTATATTGGGTCCTTTTTGGGAAGAAAAAGTATTAGCAGAGACTTACACTACGCATAAATGTACTTAAACGTTTTTTCTAAGGCACTAGCTTTGTTGTTAGACTTCCTTGTAGGGGGCATGCTACCTGGTTTTCTTAAGACACCCATGTGTAATCTGTGAATAAAGCTTTTGATTCTGGCTTTTAAGAGCACAGGCTGATTTGGCACTACAGCAGTTTAAAAATAGCTGAGGGATAGCTGTGGTGGATTACTTTCCGTAGCTAGCCAGTTCCACCAACAGTAATGGGAAGTGTTGTACTCTGTTGTACTGACAGAGGCAGCCCTCACTGGTTGTGCAGCTTTTTCATGGCTCTAGAGGGAGAGACGGTGGTAGAGTCCAGGGTATGACAGATTTAGCAATCCTCGTCCTCTTCATCACTCGCTATAGCTGCCACCATGCTGCTTTAGTTTTCCCCTACATGTGTCACATAGGTCTTATGAGGGAGAATCCGATTTTGCTCATCTCACTGACGTGCCGTTACTCTGGAACAGCAGGTCTTTCAAATTGTTCAACTTGGTTACTCCCCTTCCCTTTTTGTCCAGCCCTCCACATGTATCACCAGTAGGTGATCAGACATTGGTAGAGCATGCCAGCATTCTAATCAGAAACGTTTGGGTGCTGTTTGCCAGTTGTGCGATCAAATTTGACCCAAGGCAGCACAGGGCGCAAGATGCTACTATCAATACTTCTTTGGGGGCCAGGTGCCTGCTTGTGCTGTGTGGGTGTGTGTGGAAGGCTCTGTGTGGGTGTGTGGGGGGCTTTGTGTGGCTGTGTGTGTGGGGGGCTCTGTGTGGCTGTGTGTGTGGGGGGCTCTGTGTGGGTGTGTGTGTGGGGGGGCTCTGTGTGTGTTTGTGTGCGTCATTGGCGAGAGATAAAGCTAGTGGCATTGTAAATGACAATGCCATTTATTTATGTTAAAAAAAACATAAATAAAAATAATGTCAAGAGCAATGCCAATAGCTCTAACTTTAACAAAGGCAAAACCATTGCATTGTAAATGCTTGTTTAAAAATGCAACCCATTTTTCTTTACGGAAAACGAGCTTCATTAAAAAAAAAAGATTGGTTTACTTAAAAGAAATCACAGAGATGCTGGTCTGCTGACCCCAGCAGGCCACCATCCCTGTGATTTTAACAATTCCTAAGTGGTCGCAAAGTTCTATCTAGCTCATTAATATTAATGAGGTAGGTCAATCTGCGATTCCCTAGGAATTGGTATATGAAACTCTTGAGTTTCATATATTGGAAAGTGCGTTTACCTAATTAAGATTCTCAGAAAATCGAGATTAGTTATTTGCAATTTCCAATTTTGAAACATGTGGCCCTATGTCATTTAATTGTTATCAGTTCTACTGGATTACATACACTTGTAGCAAACATCTGATTTATGGTGAATGCATGCGATGATCAAGGTATTGAAGGAATGTTTGTATTAAAAAAGAAAAGGGTGTACAGCAATTTCAGCTCTAGCCTGCTCCAGGGACACAGGATGTGAATATCTTGCATCTGTCCTGCTGGACATGCTTTCTCAGGATGGAGGCCAAACCTTCTTCTAATAAAAACAAAATACATGCCAAAAAGTGCATTTGTATCACTTTTGCAAAGTTCACAGGTTAGTCTTGCAGGGTGCCCACTCCAGAGCCTACTTAGACTTGGGTGGTGAGTGCAAACCCTCTCAGATATGACACATCCTCTGTCGTAGGATCTGAGGCAGTAAAAACTATGACCACATGTTGAGTCTGGGGCCTGTGTGGAATGTGAGAGAGATTCAAGGGCACTGGAACCGGGAATCTTGGAGGTGATTTAACTCAGGGAGAAATCTTAGAGATCAATCAATGCTGGACATGGGATGGATTAAAGCTGTTACTGCCTTCAGTGCCTGTGCCGGTAATACACCTTCTCTCTACAGATTTACTTCTATGGGGTAGTTGGGCCAAGGTAATTTCCATGCTGGTTGTCTCTTCTGCAATTCAAGAGAATTGAAGGATCACCTGACTTTAAATCCGACCCTTGATGTGCAGGGCCTAGACTCTAGTGCTGGCCTGGAACAAGACAATGATGCCAAGCAGCATGGGTATTTGCAACATTTAGACAACATTCAATTGGCTGTGCTGTACATATGTGTGCATGTGTGTGGGGGGAGTTTGCACGGAGAGCGAGAGAGAGTGTGTCTGAGAGATAGTCAGATAGAGCGTCAGAGAGAGTGTGAGTGTCAGAGATAGTGTGTGTGTCAGAGAGAGAACGTGTCTGAGAGAGAGAGTATGTGTCCGAGAGATAGTCATCGAGAGTGTGTCAGAGAGAGTGTGTCAGAGAGAGAGAGTTTGTCAGAGAGAGAGTGTGTCCGAGAGATAGTCAGAGAGTGTGTCAGAGCGAGTGTGTGTAATAGAGAGAGAGTGTGTGTCCGAGAGAGAGTGTGTCCGGGAGATAGTCAGAGAGTGTGTCAGAGCGAGTGTGTGTGTTAGAGAGAAAGTGTGTGTCACAGAGAGAGTGTGTGTTGCATAGAGAGTGTGCCAGAGAGAGAGTGACAGAGAGTGCCAGAGAGAGACAGTGTGTGTGTTCGAGAAAGAGTGTGTCAGAGGTAGAGTGTCACAATGTGCCAGAGAAAGAGTATGTCAGAGAGTGTGTCAGAGAGTGTGTGTGTGTCATAGAGTATGTGTCAAAGAGAGATTGTCAGAGAGGGTCAGAAAGAATGTGTCCAAGAGAGTGTGTGCAGGAGAGAGCGTGTCAGAGAGAGAGAGAGCGTGTGTCGGAGAGAGAGAGAGAGAGAGCGTGCCCGAGAGAGTGTGTCAGAGAGGAAGTGTATGTCAGAGGGAGAGTGTGTCAGAGAGAGAGAGAGAGAGAGATGTCAGAGAGAGAGGGTCCGAGAGAACATGTCAGAGAGAGAGGGAGTGTCCGAGAGAGAGAGAGAGTGTGTGTCAGAGAGAGAGTGTCCGAGAGAGAGAATGTCAGAGAGAGGAAGAGAGAGGAAGAGAGAGAGTGTGTATGAGAGGGAGAGCGTGTCCGAGAGAGTGTGTCAGAGAGGGAGTATATGTTTGAGAGAGAGTGTCAGAGAGAGAGGGTGTCAGAGAGGGAGTATATGAGTTTGAAAAAACAGGTAATTAGGAACAATATTTAGTAGATGGACAAAACCTGACATCAGACAGTAATAAATCTGATTAAACACCATGCATGGTACAAAAATATATGTTTTTTATTATTATTTTGTTTAAAGATTTCTTTATAGTTAAAAGGCACACAATTTGTTGTCTCCTCTTTATATGTGACAGTTGATCTACATATATCATATGCTAAACTGTTTGGTTCATTTCTAATTTACAATACAGTTAGACATTTTACAATTCGGAGACTATAGTAGCGGTGCTGATCAATTACAATCTAAAAACATGGCTAGATGTTACAACAACTACGCGCGTTTCGGCTGAGAGCCTTCATCAGGAAGCCATGAAATTCCTCAAGTGAACCTTTGTTTGATTGGGTTCAAAGGTTGAAGAGACCTCTGGTTACGGCGGTCCAATAGGGACTGATGAAAATACTGGAAATTCTGTGATTGTGGTCTGTCGCAATACGCCGTACTACATCAATGACGTTCTTGGGAGGAGCCCAGGGTGGAAGAGGGATGCTGATGAGGTGAACTGGAGTGCCTGAGGCGGCAGTCCGTCCAGGGTGTGAATGGTGGGGGTCAAAGGTCGGGTACTTCTTATAGTTCGGTACATCCACAACGGTGTCCAAGTGAGCACAGTCTCAGGTTAAAGTCCCGCCTGTCTTCCAATAGTGGAATCTTCCAGCGTCAGACGGACGAACATGCTAAATACCGTATCCAAGTAATAACAATCTGAAATTAAAGTCCCGTCTGCCTTCCAATGGTGGAGTCTTTCGGCATCAGTCGGTCGGACCCGATCGAGCTGGAGAGGGAGTATATGTCAGAGAGAGAGGGAGTGTCAAAGAGAGTGTGTGTGAGAGAGAGACAGTGAGAGAGAGAGTGTCCGAGAGAGAGCTTGTCAGAGAGAGAGAGCGTGTCAGAGAGAGAGGGAGTGTCAGAGACAGAGTGTCTGTATGTTTTGTAGGTGCACTGGAAACTTGCAGTTCTATAGTCTTCAATCTGCGAGTGAAGCTTTTACTGTTGATGCCCAAGTGGTGTGTATTCTGTGTGCCTCTGTGTCAGAATAGACAAGTAGTTTTCACTACTGTTGCCGCTGCAATACTGCGTGTGTTGGTGTATTTAAGTTTAGCAGGATCCTCCCATCCCCCCAAGACTGCAAAACAGCTAGAGCAAAAGTCTGATACCTGGAGCAACCGAGAGCCCAGGACTGATCACAGCACTCAGCTACGCTGCGAAGTGGCTCCTGCCAATCAATCAAACAGGATTTGTAAAGTGCAGCTAATCACCCATGAAGGTATCCAGGTGCCAGAGCTGAACATGGCACTTAAAGAATTCAAGAAATCAACATGGAGTCCATGGCTTGGCAGACCCAGCAAGTGCATGAGCGGACTTAATTTAGAGGGAGTGCATTTTGCCGGGATTGAAGAGACTGGGAGTAAAGAGAGTCTTTTATTTGGGAAACAACAAACAATCGGTGACCCATCTTCATTAACAAAGGAGTTCCAGATACTACCATTTAACTTCCGAAGGTCCCACCCTCCCCAAATGGTGGCAATAAACTGAAGAATAGTCAGAGCATTCTATGAAGCAAATGTTTTTACACACAGTAGCTGCAACAGGAGTAGTAGTTGGATTCTTTTGGAAATGCTTTGGTAAAGGTGGTTCTCATCACAGCATATATATTCTTGCAAGCTGGGGGAAGAGAGCATCTAAGTGGGACGACAGCCCATCACAAGAGTGGCAGGGGTCATTGCTTCTGCGATGGCCTGGATGCACTCCGCACCAAGGTTTATATAAGATCAGGAGTATTATCTCAAGGATGCCGCCTATGCACTTAGCACGGTCAACAACTGCAGGTTTACAATGCAGCACAGCTCAGGAGTCAAGTTATGATTGTACTGGTAATGTCAAGCGAGTGAAAGAAATAAGGTGAAACACTTTTGCAGGATTAGCTTTCATGTGGTACATATTTTAAGGATCATAATGAGCAGGAAATGGTTCACTGAACTAAATGACATGGAAGGATGCAGATGGTCAGGGAAACAGGAGTTACTGGAGACTAGAATGCATACGTGCATCATCTACCACGTACAGCACAACAATTTCTATTCTGCAGCCTTTCCTAAAATCAGACTGAACCTCAAAGAGCTTGCTATCCACAAGTTGTGTTGCGACACAATTCTCAAGAATGTAATGCCAACACAAGCAAGCCTAACACAGGGTGACAAATGTTGGGATCCCCTGTATCTGCAGATGGTTTCTTTAGTAGGGGAGTGACTTGACCAATTTGTAGACAATCGGAGAGCACGCCATGGGACATGTGGTAGTGAAAGTTATTTGGAATAACTTTTTATTCAAACAAACAGACTCTTGAGATGTCTCTCTGGGCTCTTCAAATGTAAAGGGAGGTGGGGGATTACTGGCTGCTGTGGCCATATCAAAGAGATTTTTTAGGAGGTCATTAACAGTATAAATCAAGGATTTACCCTGGGTGGCCTTTACTAAGTGTTTCAAAGTGAGAAGGGGAAAACGCTGTTTTTAATGGTTCTTAGGAATAGTCTTCAAATAGAAAACCAGGGAGCAGTAGGAAGATTGAGGCCCTCTTTATTGAACGTTTAATAGGGGCTACATTGCCCACCCAAATATGATCATAATAACCACTCAAGCTCCCCATTTAGATGCATCATGGTTTAGTGGAAGACACATTTTCTAATTTGATGCCTGTCTTTCCCTGGCTACCAACACTTACACCGAAGGGCACATTTAACTGTGTTCTTTAAAACGCCAAAAGCAATAAAATTTGGGAGTGCAGACAACAGAAAGAAAGTGTTTGGGCTAGAAACATTATCAATCACTCCTTTCTATTGCTAAGGTTTGGAGAGTGAATGGACAGGCTTCCCTAATACGCTGCAAACATCATTGGCACTGAACTTGATCTTAGATGGGGGCGCAGAGAAGAGGCTAAATGTCCCGAATTATAAAGCACTGTAAAATGACAAGCTGAACATGGTATTCAGGCACAACTAATGTGGGATGGGGACCTGCAGCTTGTGTTCAGGTAGAAAACGTGGCTAATAATGCCAAATCTAAATTGACAGTTTCATATCCTTTGCTGAATACCCGCTCCACTACACAAAATTTACCGAAAAAGACTGTGGACGTGCCCTAAAAGTATGGAACAGGACGCATCATTCCTCCGTACGACCTGGACATGTGGCGCGTTGATGGGACACTAGGAGGTGGTGACAAGGATCAAGCAGGTGACCCACATTCGTCTTTAAATGCCAATACATCACTGTTAACTGGGAATAGAATATCAATAAATCAGGGTTCTTATAGAGTGTGACTACTCACCAGTAAGGGTCTCAAGGCACTGGGAGGACTGGGGGACTGGGTCTGCAGTTCAGTGACGGAGATTGCCTGCGGGGCAGAGGTAGCTTGAAGTTTGAAATGTATTTTTAATTTTCTTGATTAATTAAAACCATTGCATACAAAAGCTAAAATATCTTACAGTTTTCGATAAAATCATTATATAAAAAAACAAATTCCCTGCTTTTTGTCTGCAACGATAATTAGAATAACTTGTAAGATTTTACATCACGTTAAAATAGTGCTCAAATCATTCAAACATTCTGCACGCTAGCCGTGTTGAATGTTAATATTATTTCGACTGTGGCTATTCTTGTAAAGTTCAAATCGGTTCTTGTAATGAATAGTCTTTTTGCCGCTCGGTCCGGTGCTTCTTTCTTTTTGAGGTTATGTCGAGGAATTTAATTAGCAGGCAATTTAACTGGACCAGCTCAGGGTTAAAGCACAGCATTAACGATTGTCTGCAGGATCTGGCTCCGTACTGTTTAAACGCTAGTGTTCCTGTCACGTGCTGACAGGGAATGCAGCCATTTTAGGTAGTTGGTCGCCCGGCCGTGTTACATGCTGGAGGTTTTCCTGGCGCTCTCCCTTGCAAATAAATACTCACAAAATCACCCACTATGTCCACCTCTTGTGTCCCCCAGAAGCCTCTCTACAAATTGGTGACGAGGATGGGGAGGCGGACACTCGACCATCGGTCCCGCGACGCACAGGGCACCGGTGTCAGTGGCTTTGGGACCAGGAGGGAGAGTGCGGCAGCAGAGCTGTCGCCTAACGGCCTTGAGACGCGGGAGCCCCGCGCACTACGGAAATGGTGGTGAGCTAAAGCAATGCCGCGCGACTGGCCCGCCCAGCGCACCGTCCTGCGAGTGAGCGGCAGCACTAGGACGGAGGCGGGAAACCCCGTGGGGGGGGAATGACGACGCGTTAATAAGGGCAGCTGAACACACACGCCAGGAGAGTGCTGCGAGGGCTTAGAAGGATACTGCCCAAGACTGATGACAAATTGAATGAACATTGAGACGCCAGGAGAGTGCTGCAAGGGCATAGAAGGATGCTGCCCAAGACTGATGACCAATTGAATGAACATTGGCATGTGCACACCTACCCACATACTGAAGGCAAGCACAGGGAGCCTTGCAGTCCAGGGCCAGTGCCCAAAGGGAGCAGAAGCCAAGTGAGGGGACCTGCCCACATCCCTTGTGCGCACACAGGAGGCACTGCTGACCACTGCCCTGGCCAGCCACGTCCTAGGCTTACCAGTTCCCGCGACTAATCACTAGGTGGCCACACAAGCGTCCAGAATTGTTGCGCAGCCTTACAGACCCGGCCCCACAGGCGCCTTGGCAGCATACCAGAGGTACACACCCCTTAGCAGCGATCTCATTAGGTGCTTTTCGTTCGGCAACCCAAGCAAGCCAAGCAGTTGTTGGACATCTGACCCTGGCACACCAACAACAAAACTGCGTGGGCGAAGACCTCACGTCTTAAGTGGAGACTGCAGGCCAGCACAAACAGGGTGCACCGGGAAGCCCTCTACCCAGGACAGACGAGGCTCATCCTAGAAGGCAGGCCGGCATGTGCGCCCAAACCTTTTCCCTCACGAACCCAGTCCCCTTCCTGCCCAAACCAGGGGAACCGGCCATGAAATGGGAAGATTGGAAGGAATACTTCCTGAACTATCTGTTGGCGCTGGAGGATGAAGGGGATGAAGTCTTTCCTAGTAAGAGGAAAAAGAAGATCCTGCTGCACAACTTGGGTCCGGAAGGCATCAGGGTATACATGAACTTGGTAAAAAAGACCAGGCCACAAGAAGACGACAATGTGTTCTGACATGCCATTGAGGACCTGGACAGCCATTATCAGCCTGTGGTATGCACAGCAATAGACCGGTTCAACTTC
Source organism: Lissotriton vulgaris (assembly GCF_964263255.1). Lineage (NCBI taxonomy): Eukaryota > Metazoa > Chordata > Amphibia > Caudata > Salamandridae > Lissotriton > Lissotriton vulgaris. Next base: position 84,853 of record NW_028243153.1, read on the forward strand.
TTTCAACGGAAACAGATCACAGGGGAGTCAGTGGACAATTACCTGGCAGCACTAAAGAGATTGGCAGCCACCTGCAAATTCGGAGCCCTTCACAATGATCTCATACGAGACCAGATCATCATGCACACGGTGAACACGTCCATACAAGAGAAGCTGTGGGTCAGTGGCGATGCTCCACTCAAAAAGATAGTAGCCATGGTCAAAAAGGCAGAACTCTCAAAGCAGTGTGCAGAAGCTGCCAAAAAGGACAATGCCAGTAAAGCGACAGTGAGCAAGATAACAGATGCCACCCCCCAGGAGCGAAAGCTGCCGTTCACAGGGAGCAATAGACAGCCCAAGAAATACGCACCCAAAATGGCCGTGAATCCGAGACCCCAAGGGGAGGACAAAAACAATTGCTACAGGTGTGGCAGCAGGACACACGCCGCCAATGACAAACGATGCCCAGCCTTCAGAGTCAAGTGCCTATACTGCGGGATCATGGGACACTTTGAAAAGGTTTGTAGACACAAGCCTCGGAAAACATCTGTAAAGTACGTGACCCAGGACTCAGAAACAGAAGAAGGAGGAGGTGAAGAAGAAGATGACAGCGTGCTGTGCATTGATGACCAGGTCTTAGGCATTGACTGCTCCCGGACACGGAAACCGTTATGTGAACTATCCATAGGAGGGATTCAAGTCTCAATGGTGGCCGACTCAGGTTCCCCATATACCATCCTACTATGCAGTATTTGTGACCGAGACTTTGCGCAGGTCATTGGCACACAACTTCTTGCCCCGGACATTCATCCAGTCACCTTCACAGGGGAACCCATTCCCATGGTGGGATTCCGTCTGCTGCTATTTGAATTCAAAGGCCGCACGGCAGAAGGGAAGCTTTATGTGCTGGAGAAAGGACCCTCAGTGTTGGGATGGGTGGATCAAGGTGAATTAGGGATTCAACTGAACCCTGGGGGCACCACACAAGTCCTGATGATAAGCTTGGCAGGAATATATGATGCCAACGCATGGAAATCAGACTTTCTGACAGTATTTGGAGGCACCATTGGCAAATTGACGAAGTATACTCACAAAATATGCCTCAAGGAGGTGGCCAAACCGGTGAGCCATAAAGTACAGAACATTCCCTTTAATTGTAGAGACGCAGTGCAGCAAGAGTTGCAACGCTTGGAAGAAAACGGAGTTATAGAGCCCATTGAGAGCGCAGAGTGGCTGGCGCCTTTGGTCGTAGTCAGGAAACCCAATGGTAAAGTGCGCCTGTGCATAGACTTGAGGGAGCTCAACAAAAATATCATTGTAGATAAGTTCCCGTTGCCTAGGATCAACAAGATGCTGGCCCAGACGAAGGGCATCAAGTGGTTCTCCACCATAGACTTAACCTCAGCATACCACCAGATTGCGCTATACCGCACGTGCAGAAAGCTAACATCATTTATCACGCCGATTGGGTGCTACCAGTTCCGGCGGATGCCATTCGGATTGGCATCCGCCGCGGCGTTATTCCAAAAGTTGATGCATAAACTTTTCAGGGACACGGAAGGAGTGCAGTATTTCCAGGACGTCATCCTGATCATGGGGAGAACCAAAGCGGACCATGACGCCAAGCTGACTGCGGTACTACGCATCCTGACGCAGAACGGCCTCACTGAAGAATGGGACAAGTGCAAGTTCGGAGCAACCTCAGTAACGTACTTGGGCCACGAAATAAGTGATAAAGAAGTCACACCAAAGAAATTCAATGTAAAGGCAATCAAGGAGGCACCGACACCCAGAAACAAAGGAATGGCGGAATTTTACAGCAAGTTTGTGCCTCATTTCATCACCAAAACGCACAATCTGCGTCAGCTACTAAAGGAGAAGACCGCCTTTGCATGGTCGGAGGCATCCCAAGAAGAATTTCAACAAATCAAAGAGGATATCTGCGAGGCTGAGCCTCTACACGGATTTGACCAAAGGGCATATCAGTCGTCACCAGCGATGCCAGTGACAGAGGATTGGGGGCAGTCCTTATGCATAGGTCTACGGATGGTGTAATGTCAACTATCAGCTTCGCATCTCGATCCCTAGCCCCGAATGAAAGTTCAGTGTGGTGGAGAAGGAGATGCTAGCGGCAATCTGGGCAATGGAAAGATTCCTTTGGGGCTCCAGATTCCTTCTCAGGACAGACCACAAGCCGTTAGTTAAGGTGCTCACGTCTAGAGGACATGCAAATGCCACTCCTCGCATAGCAAAAATTACACTCAAGTTATATGATTATGTGATGAACCGTTTACACAGAATCAGGAGTGCGGATCGTGACCACAGCTCAGGTAGCGTTTAGCGTGGAGCGCTTACATCGGCGGTAACGCTGCTGCTTTGATGCTGCATCTTTCCGCCCTGCCCGACCCTAAGATGGCGGCCGCTTATCCACCAGTAGCGGCAAAATGGAATATCCATGCCTAATCTCCGGGACCTACTGACACTGGTGGTCTCCCTCTCGGTAGGCCTCTCTGGAATACTGCTAGCTGTGCTTGGCCCTGCTCACCTTGTACCACGCCTTAGAGGTGCTTGAAGACTTCTCTGGGCACTCACCACCGCAAGTCAATACAGCACTAGTAAATAGTAAATGACTGCCACTTTGAGCCCGACCGCCATCTTGGCTGCCCGATCGGGTGGAGAGGCCCGCACTGTTAGACGTACTGAACCAGGAAAGGAAAGTGTAGCCAATTGCACGTTCCTGACTCATATGGAAGGCCCCTGGTGGGCTGATTGCAATCGTTGGTGGCTGGGGAATCTGAAGGAGAGCAGACCTGAGAGGAGGAGAACGACTGATCAATATCAGTGCGCGAGGTGGCTGTAGGGCACTAGAAAGTGAGGCAGAAGGGACGCATGGTGCTGCAAAGGTGGAGTTTTGATATGTCAAATGCTGCAAACTCATCTAGGCTGAAACATCCCATGTATGATGCCCGGTGGAGCTACCTCCCGAACCATAGGGGAGATTAACTTTGGACTCCGTCCTTTGACTATCACCAACCTAGCCGGACTTCGGGCAAACGCTCCCGCATCCCTCCTGACCTTATCTTCCCCCTCTCTCTTCCCCCAACCCTCTCCCCTCCTACTCTTTCCAGTTTCTGTCATCTGCCAACACCTGCCCCTGCCCCTTGTCCCCACCCTATTTCTCAGTGAACCTCTTCCCTCGATACTTGAGACTGAACTATTTTGTCTGATGCCCGATGGAGCTACCTGGTTTAGCTATAGGGGAGATGGGCCGTGGATTCCCTCCTTGGTCGTCACCTACCCAGTCGGTCATTAGACAGACTTTTTTTTGTCTCTCCTTATTGTCTCTTCCCTAATCATCACTTTCTCACCTCCCCTACCCCCCACTACTTTTCTCTCTCATTTCTCTCCTCTCCCAATGTACAGATGATTGTTTGATGTAATGTGTAATTGTTGATCTTTTTCTGTTATATTGTTGACCCACATTGTTCCACTTCCTTTCGTCTCTCCTCTCCTCTCCTCCCGCATCCTCCCACTATTTTATGCCTCTCCTTCTCGCCTCTCTCAATGTATTGAGACTAAACTATTTTGTCTGATGCCCGATGGAGCTACCTGGTTTAGCTATAGAGGAGATGGGCCGTGGATTCCCTCCTTGGTCGTCACCTACCCAGTCGGTCTTTAGACAGACTTCTTTTCGTCTCTCCTTATTGTCTCTTCCCTTATCCTCCCTTTCGCACCTCCCCTGCCCCCTCCACTACTTCTCTCTCTCCTTTCTCTCCCCTCCTAATTGTATTGCTTATTTTTTGATGTATTGTGTAATTTGTTGAACTTGTTCTGTTACATTGTTGATTCTCATGTAAAGCGCTCTGATACCTTCGGGTCTATCAGTGCTATATAAAACTCTTTAAATAAATAAATAAAAGGAGACCCGGCAGCTTGTTAGTACTTCCGGGGGGAGCTGCACTTGCACTTCCGGGGCAAATCCAGGATCTTTGAGCGAGGAGGTTCTGATGAGGAACAGTTTTGTTTGGAGGAGACTTTTAAGGGATTCTTCTCTGTCCAGAATGGTTTCCATTCATGGTGAAATATTAGTACACTGAATTTCCAGGTTCAGACCTCACAAAGTCAAATTAGACACAGAGCTGCACAGAATGTGGACTTAAACACAACAGCTGTCGACAGGAGATACAAACCTTGTAGGGGAGGACTTCAGACAGCAGAGCTATCACTCAGGTTTCCTACAATTCACCAGCTCGGGCCTCAAACAGCGGAAGTTGATCACGATTCACAGTTTACTTGGATTATTTATTGTATGTTTATTATTGTCACTTTTGCATCAATTCTACGCTTTGCATATTGCCACCATCACTTGAACCATGCGTTACGTGATAATCAGTTTATGGTGCGGAGTTGAATAAATTATGCAGCAGAATGTGGCACATATTGTGTTAGTATTAACTCATTATTTTGGCATTTTTACACGTTAATAATTTCTGGGCAAACGTTTCACCTCATTAGCACCACTTTGACACCCATATACAGAAATTAGCAATATCAAATAGACCAGTTAATCTTTGCGAAGGGCGTTGAACTGGGCGTCATGACGTGTTGCTGTATTTCTAGTAACTTTTAATCTGCTTGAGTGAGAAACACGTTTTTCTGCTCAATTTTGCAGTTTATGCAGCAGGGGATGGATTGTGTAGCAAATTCTGAAAATCCAGAAAAACGTGCAGCCGCATAAATTGCATACTTCTATTGGCCGTACATATTGCTTATGGGGCCAATGGAACTATGTAACAACTGGAGGGCTGTGGGATGTCTTCGGGAGTCCCAGGGCAAGCAAGTGTCACTGGGCTCAGTTCGTGTGAATAAGAGCTGTTTTCCACTGATGTCCCCAAAACAGATTAACAAAATAACCCTTTAGTCTCTCAGGATGGCGAAGGCGAGCAGTCCAAGCATCGAACAGAAGTTAACAAATCAGTGTCCAGCCAAAAGAAATACTTTACTACTTCTCACATGTTCAATGCAAATTCACAGGCGTAATTTAACCGCATGTGCGCTAGCGGAATTCCGCTCCTGTGCTGAGTTTTTTAAAACCGCACTTTATGTGACGAGCTGGGCTCGTCATCAGCGTGCGAGGAGGCTACGCCATGACGAGCCCAGCTCGTCATCAGCGTGGAAGGGGTTAAAGCAGACACATCTTACGCCTACTAATGGAACAGTATCTACCATAGCTAGGAGGACAGGTTACCATGGTAACTTTACCTTGGCTAAATATCCAAAGGCGTAACACAGGCCTACGCAGCCCCCACGTTGCGGGGGATCCCCTGCGCTCCAGGGGCGCCCTCCACGGCCGCGCAGCCAGTGGCATGGGATGAGCGTGGTCGCGTTCAAAAAGAACCGGCGGAAGGAGCACGTCCACCAGGGGCGCGGTGTAACACAGGCCCCCTGCGCTCCAGGGACACCTCCGCAGCTGCGCAGCCAGCACTTACGTTGCCAGTGGCGTGAGTGAGCGCGCTGGCCACGTTCAAAAAGAACCGGCGGGAGGAGCACCACTGAGCTGGAGCGTGCAGCAGTGGGTGCTGAGCGCGCTGCCTTTGATGAGAACCAAAAATAGGAGCGGCATGGAGGCGAGCTCTATGCCTGCTGTAGGAAAGATGCGGTCATGCTGGCCGGCAGCCTGGAGGATGGCCCTTTCAGGTGTTCAGGGAGCAGAACGGGCGAGGCCAGGACCCCCTCTACCGGCCTGGGTAAACAGATATATCATCAGGATTGCACGTTTTGGAACTTACCAGTACAGTAATGCTCAGTAGAAAATGGCCAAAAACAAAAAAAGTTGCATTATCTTAAGATGCCAGCTGCCACATTGTAGGTCGGCGGGGCTCTCTTGCCCCCGAAATGGTTAAGGACAATGTCCCAGGCCCGGACAATACATAGTGAGCGTAAGCACAACAGCAGCTAGGTTCCAGTAAACAATGAAGGACGCGAGGGGCGTAGTGTATCCTTAAGTTAATGCTGCGGCGTACCGGGTATAGTTGGTCGGGCGTGAGAAGAGTTGGTAGAGCACAAGATTTAGCACCAGATAACTATAGCACTAAGAACTAAGGGCCAGATGTAGGAGCCTTAATACCGGTCGGAAACGGCCGATTTCGGCCGTTTACGACCGGTATTTGGCTTTTGAGATGTAGGGGGCATCTGATTTACAGAATCGGTAAATTTACTGATTCAGTAAATATACAGAATCGGTAAAATACCGAATCGGTAAATTTACCGATTCTGTGAATCAATATGTAGGTGGCACTTCACAGAGTGCCACAGGCCCTTTAGGAGTGGGTATTTACCACCCAATCCTATTGGGTGGTAAAATACCGATTTCAGGTGTACATGCACATCTGTGCATGTCCACCTATGCCATGTGACACACAGACATGCCCTTAGGGCATGTAGGTGTGCCACATGGCACACAAACCTGCACTTGGGGTGCTACAGGGCATCAAAGTGACACCCCGTTCCCCCTGCCAGGATTCGGTATTTACCGATTCGGTATTTACCGAATCGGTACTTCCCTTTGATTCCTATGGGCTTCAATGCCCATAGGAATCAATTGGAATCGGTAAATACCGAATCTTACAGATTCGGTAATTGTGTTTAAAAAATTACCTACATCTGCCTCCTTCTAATTTGCCGATTCATAAATACCGAATCGGTAAAATTCGGTATTTATGAATCGGTAAATTAGATTTACCTACATCTAGCCCTAAATGAGATATCTATGAAGGGGATGGTCAGTGGTTCTAATCCCAACCAGGCAATAAATGTGAAAATTGTTTGGAGGCTCTAAGATTACAAATAGGGAGAATCTAGATTGGTGTTGTTTAGGCCTCTCCCTGGCTGAGAGTGATTACCTCAACGCCCATACATGCCCTCTTTGCTCTTGGGCAGAACCGGTGTCTCTTACGTTATTGGTTTTCCGGAGTAGACGTTTTTGGTCGGTCAATTTAACTTTGCCAATCACCCAATGTGTTTTTCTTACGTTAGGTTAAATGTGCACAAATGGGGGATAAAACTGCAGTATCAGTTTAACGCACCTTTCACCAAACCAAGGGCCAGATGTAGGTAAGTAACATTTACCGATTGTTAATTACCGAAAATTACCGAATTTTACCAATTCGGTAATTAACAATCGGTAAATGTGAGGGGTGGGTATGTAGGGAATCCAGATGTTCCCTTTTACCGAATCGGTAAAAATCGGTATTTACCGATTCGGTAAATACCGACCGGTAATGCTCCATTCATTCCTATGGGCTTTGAAGCCCATAGGAATGAATGGGGCATTACCGGTCGGTATTTACCGATTCGGTAAATACCGATTTTGACAAGGGTGCAGGGGGTGTCACTTTGACACCCTCTAGCACCCCCAAAAAAGGTTCGGGTGCCATGTGGCAGGCATACCTGCCCTAAGGGCAGGTCTGCCTGTCATATGGCACAGGTGTGCATGCACACATGTGCATGCACACCGGAATCGGTATTTTACCATCAAATAGAATTTGATGGTAAAATACCGATTCTGTAATGCTTGTGGGACTCAGAAGAGTCCCACCTACATATCAATTTTACCGAATCTGATACAATACCGATTCGGTATTTTACAGAATCGGTAAATTTACCGATCGGTAAATTTACCGATCGGTAAATTTACCGATTCTGTAAAATACAGGGCCCTACATCTCAATTTGCTTTTACCGGTCGGTAACGGCCGAAATCGGCCGTTACCGGCCGGTAAATGGCCACCTACATCTGGCCCCAAATGACTAGCTAGATTCTACTAGTGCCCTACATTATTTTAACTAACCGAGGTGATTCTGTTGCTAGTCTGCCTTTTAAACGGTTTTCAATCATGAGTCGCAGACATTTGCCCTTGTGTAATCGAAGGTAATTGAACAATTAAGGGAAGATTTTTATGTTGGCCATTTAGTGCGACTTGGCGCTTTCTAAAGACAGACGGCCAGTGATGATTTGTTGTTGCTTGCACTTGCTATTTATGATGTCAGGGCACACGGATCCCATATTTGCTTGTGCTTCTCCATTCCTACAAATCTGTGCTTAGGACGGCTTGGGAAGCGAAACAGAATGGGGGGGGGGGGGTGGGGGTGCAGCATGGTCTGTGTGCAGATAAACAGAACATTCCTTGGGGGGACGTACGGGTTGCTGAGCTCAGTGACGTCTGCAGCCAACTGACCACATTTTTGTCTGATCCCTCTAGTAGCCCTGGGTTTTAGCCAACAGCACTCCGCATTTTCTGATTAGCAGTTTGTCATTGCAGCAGGTGACTGCAAGCCCTAGACCTTTTGGATAAAAGAAAGAAACTGAGACCTGGCTGCAGGTGTCGTACTGGACATGAGGCCACGTGGCAGCTCTGATTTTCACAATTATACAGCACCTCTGGCTGGTAGCGAACTTTGCTCATAATATAGCTACGGCAACCATCAACAAGCTGTCAGGGTGGAGATGGGATGAATAATGCTGGCAAGGATGGGAAACTGAAAGGAACATGCAGTAAGGAAGTGTGACATCTCGGAGGGGACAGTATCCATGCTGTGTGTGATTGGGTGTTCTTGTGGCCCCAGGGTCCCAGAGTTACTTAAGCAAGAGGTGGTGTTGTGTTTGCCCTGGGAGAATATGCACTGGTAAACAGAGGGTGATTCGTTTAAAAAAAAATCGATGGTGGGGTCAGACTGGACAAGGTAAGGAAATGGTTCAGGGGATTTCGTCTGCACATGTATGCCTTTTAGGAGTATGTGTGGCTGGAGGCGTCATGTTAGGAGTTGAAACTGCCTCAAATTGTATTTTCTATTGTGCAGTCAAAAGGCCTTGGGAAATACAGCAAGAATGCAGGCCAAGAGGCAGCACTTTGTAAAGTCGGAGGGGTTTAATATTCAGAGAGTGCAAGCGCTTCGGTAAACAACTGGGATTCAATTTTGTCATTTGCCTACTATTGCTGAGCGGCTTAAGTATTTCACCTTAGAAATACACAATTTGGCTCTGTGACTCGGAATGGTGTTGCTTTAACAAATGAAAAAGGATTTGAGAGAAATGAAGGTGATGGGTCCTGTGGATCAGTGGACACATGCATCTACTCTATGAGCCTGTGTTTGTCCTCATGGTCACACGTTTAAACTTCAGTGAGCCCACTCGGCCTTCATCCTTCTGAGGTTGATAAAATAAATACTGCTGAGCTGCATTACAATAAATGTCTGGGCACTGATTTGCTATTCTTTGAGACAAGGCAATAGTGCATCAAAGTTGTTTCACTGTCTTGTTTTAAAGGGAGAGAGAGAGAAAGAATGTGCTGTATACTAAGACATATTGTGCATTTTTCTCTCTACCGGTGTTGGTGCACCTTAGGAAAGCAGCCCAGCTTCCATTGGTGCTGCAGGTACAGTGGCACCGGCCCCCTGAGGGGCCACTGAACCCTGATTATTGTTGTATTTTATAATTCAAACAGTAGCCAGAGGGACATGTCCTTCCTTGCACCAAGGCCCATGACACACTGGCTATGCTACTGCTTTTAGCAGTTATTTGCCAACGCACACACCCTTATGCCTTCGTGCAGGGGTGTGTGCGTTCTCTGAAACTTAGGTTTGTACTGGAAGGAGAGCCTTCCAATACAGAAACTATGCTTTTAGGCTTGTTCCAGTATGTATGTGTGCTGTACAATGCAGCTCACATGTAACCGGGGACGAACGAGGAGAATTTAAAAACCTTTCTCCTCATTACACCTGTCTTGAGGAGGTGTAAGATTTTGCCACAGACCCCTCTCTACCAATGATTTAGATAGGGATTTGCATCAAAGCCCACCAGTGGTCACATGGCAACGCTCATGCACCAAACACAGAAAGTAGAGCAAAGCAGCACATAGCACAATTTTGAGTTACTTTGGGATAGTATCCAATGCAAATCATGGATAGTAAATCACACCCTAACACTTTGTGAGAGGATTTGTGTCACAAAAGTGTCACAACCCCTGTACATCACATTAGTAAATGTGGGCCCCTGTGGGTGGTGAATGATTAACTTAAAAAACATGTTATATTTAATAAAAGGACCATTGTGCAAGGACATTTTTGTTATTGACTAAACTGGCTCCTAAGAGAGTTTGGATGGGAGCATCAGGCCTGAGGCTTGCAGCAAGACCAAGAAGGCTGCCAATTGCAAAATGAGGGTATTTTATGCATTGGAAAGGACTCACAGAATTCATAGGGAGATTGAATTCGAGGACTATGTGTTATTTATTGACAATGATGCCTGCGTGTATTTTTGGGGGGAATGCGTACTACTTGCTGGAGTTTTAGTATGAATTATACTTTATTTTATTCCTGGACTGACAGGCCAGTTTGGCGAGGGGTGGGCATAAAAATTGATAAGCCCACGTCAATAGGTAATTAAGGGGTTAACTGGAGATCAGATGGGAATGGGGCGACAGATAGGTACTGAGGGGTAGGCTGAGGACAAAGGAGGCAGACGGATAGGCTTGAAAGGACAAGGGTGGCTGTAGGTCCAAGTGGGTGGGTCTGCTCTATTAGTGAGGCAATGAGATTAGGCGGAAAGCAAAATGCGTGGTGTGCAATTTCGTGAGCGTGCACCTGCCAAAGCGTTATTTTACACATCAGACCCATCATTTCGAGCTACTCAGAACTCGCAGTTTCAGCAGAAACAAAACATGATCGTCTGACTAGGGAATTTGTTCTAATAGGGTAACCCAGCCTTTGGTATTAGGACCTTTGGTGGTTCTGGGGACGCATTCAGTAGATCAAACATGGAGGCATATGTCTCCAGAAAAAGGCCCGAAATTGGGGAATTAGTGATGGAAACAGGTGTGGCAACCCCAGTTTTGAGGTTAACTCTTCATTCCTTAGGGGCTAACTCGAAATCCATAGGTGATTTGGCAGCACAAAATTACCAACACCTATGCTTCCTGTACTTTCACAGTCAAAACTATCACATCAAGATTTCCAATATACATGGAATTAGGGCCTAAGGAGAAAGTCTGCTGTGACTGCGGCATCTCCCCAAAGGCACAATAGACCTCATTTACAATATTTTGACACACGGCAGCGCAGCAAGCCTTCCTGCTGCTCGGTCGTGCATCAAAATAAAAAAGGCAGGAATGCTCCGTATCGCCAAGACATGGCCCATTCCGGTCCTTCTTCCCTGCGCCAGCGCACAAACAGCAGCCATGCATCAGAGCAGACACCCTTACCTCATTTTGCAAGGGTGCCGGTGCTGAGGAGATGTTTGTTTTTGTGCCAGAAGGGACACCTACCTGCACAAAAACAACCATTAAAGGCACTTTCCTCCTTCTATGCGGGCTGCAGAATGCAGCACGCATAGAAAGAGGAAACATAAATATTGTTCTCCTTGTTGTGCCTCCTTACGCCTCTCCTGGGGAGGCGTAGGATTCCGACGCATTCCCAGCTTTACAAAACATTGTAATTCGTCAAGTTCCATGGATGTTGAGTGGGAACACCCACAGCCATGGAATGCCCCTTTCACACAGACTTATGCGTGAAAGGTTAAACATATTTAAAAAGCCATGAAAGCCATGCAGGATGACTTTACATGGCCTTGTAAATATGGGGAAGCCCATTACGCTGCCGGTGCATCAATAAACGCGATGCACCGGGGTCGCAATGGGCTTCTAAATAAGCCCCAGTACTTGCACGCATAATGCAGGGAAATGTGCCTGAAGGAAAATGAGGGGGGACTGGTTTCATAAGCGCCCTCTTCTCCAAGAGGACTCTCTACCAAGGCTGGACTTACCATTTATTCCATTGGGCCTTTCCTCATGGGGTTGGAGCCAAAGGAGGCCAGAGTTTGAGGGCATAGGGCCGCTTCTGGCTCCCCTGCCATTTCCTCCAGCTCCCGCAGGTAATTACAGCAGCCGCATCAGGCACTTTAGAAGAGAGACAGTAAAGAGGAGACCAGGACAGAGAGATGAGAGAGTAGGGGCTTAGCTATTGTTGGTGCAGCAGCTGCAGTGGCACCAGGGCACCGGGCTCAAGGGGGCTCATTGAACTCTGATGATTGCTGTATGTTACTATTCCAACAGCAGTCAAAAAGGACATTTTCCTTGCTCTTCCTGAACCCATTGTATTCTTGCTAAACCACAGTTGAACTACCCGTTTCCCTCCATTTCGTTTGGATTAACATATAACCATTGGGTTTTGTACAGCGTCTTGCAGTGCTTCATTTGTAAAAGAATTAGTGCCAGGGCCCTTCTTGGAAGGCCATTGCAGCATGCACCATGCATTGACCCTGCCAGCATTGTCAAGGACAGTACCAACATATTGTTATTGTTGTTATTGTTAATTTCGATTTATAGCGCGCCCAATCACCTACAGGCCTCTAGGCGCTTGGAAATCGATGTCATACAATAACTTGGTTCGCTCCTAAGAGAGATGCAGCTACAGGACTACACTGTGGTCAAGGCTCTTCTAAACAGCAAGGTTTTCAGAGACTTCCTGAACCGCAGTAGATTTATCTCCCTGCGTAGCCCCTCAGGCAGCTTGTTCCATAATTGGGGGGCCAGGACAGAGAAGGCTCTCCCTCCCTTAGTCACTAATTTGTAGCGGGGGCAGACCAGTAACTGAGCGTCTGATGATCTGAGTGCTCTTGTCGGGTTGTACACTTCCAGGCGAGCTTTGATATAGGCCGGCGCATGGCCGTAAATCGCCTTATGCGCTATACAGAGGCTCTTGAATTCAACCCTCTCCTTAACAGGGAGCCAATGAAGATTTTGAAGAAGAGGGGAGGCCTTTGTTCGTCTGGGCACTCTGAAAATTAGCCGTGCGGCGTCGTTCATTACGACCTGGAGTCTATTTATCGACGTTTTTGGGAGGCCAAGGTACAGGGAATTCCCATAGTCGATCCGGGAGATGACAGTTGCTGCTACAATTGAACGCATCATCGAATGAGAAAGGAAGGGGGCTATCTTTCTCAGTTGTCTGATGATGTTCGTGCAAGTTCCGACAACAGCGGAAACTTGACTGCACATTGACAGGTCGCAGTCTAATTTAATCCCCAGACTCTTTACGTTGGCACTAGGCTAACAACTAGCTATCGCACTCTAACAAGTAGGACAATGCAGACTATTTCAGGCCACACAAAGCTGTAATAATGGTGCGAGAGGCTGGTATCATTCATCCTCAATGCGATTTGACTTAATAAACATGGGTGGTATATACTCATCTCAAAATTAAACAGACAACACCATCATGCAGTGGACAGTCATTAGAGCCAGTGCTACCAACTAAGTGCTGGTACCGAGCACCGGAAAGCACTGGCTCAAATTAAGCATTTGTGTCCTGTATATTATATGTTGTAAATATAATCACTATGTGAGCACAGCGTCATCTGCAAATTATTGTGTTGTATGACTGTGTATTATATTGTACTGCACATGGATTGATGTAATACTGATGTCAGAAACTCAGATTTGCTTTCTAATGCAATTCAGTTGGAACAGAACTATATTACTTATTTGTTTGGGATTCCACTAATGTCCAGATGCGATTTCCCTATGCAAACGAGAATGTCATATAGGCGTGTCCTTGTTGAGTATATATAGGAGCTGTTAGAGTGGGCACAGTTAATATGTTACATTGCAAAACAAGAAGACCTAAAATAAAAGGAAATATTACCAGGTTGTCTCAGTGGCTTTACAATAGCCTCGAAGCTCCTCCGGTGCGGGGGTACCCAGACGCTTCGGGGAGCCCCCTCTGGCACTGTTCACAGGTGGGTCTGAGAACTCCTGACAGGGTACGGAGTGTGGGGGGACCCCCTTCATGCACTTTGCAGGGGGGGCCGCAAGTTTTGTTATGCCAATAACTTGTAGATGAGGAATCTCTGGGGTACAGTAGGGAGTTTCTCTCAGCTCTACAACTTGTGTCAGACTTCAGTGTCACAGTATATTTGCCAAAGCACGTGTTCATTGAGGCAGGGCACAGCTGGCATCCTTGTCACGGGGCACACTGCCCCAGAGGGGTATTTCAGAGAACGGAGAGGTTGGTGTTGTCGTCCGTATTTACGCTCTGGAGAGGACTTTTAGATTTAACAGCGTCCAAGGTGGTAAACAAAATGTTCTCATGACACCAAAGGGAACATTCTTCCCTTCATTTTAATTTATTTTACTTTTTTATGGTTCTTGTTTGCGGACTGACAAAAGCTCCCAGTCCATCAAGCGGGGATTTTTAGACTGTCCGGTGAATCTGTCCCCTCTTTCAATGCTTGAATAGAGCGATCAACAGCTATAATGTGACTAATTAACTCTTCTCAGGCTCAGGTTCACCCGGGGGAGCATTTTTATAACATTTGCGGAGATTGCGCTCGAAACATTTTTGGTTACAATCTGCACATACCCGAGAGATGAGGGGCGGCGGAAGTGGCAGTGGTGAAATCCTAGCTACATTATAAGAACCAGCTGTGGAACCATATTTGTCACGGTGGACTTTATTATTGCAGTCTTTGCATATAATCTCTCCTTCTCCCCTGCTTTCTCTTGGACCCCTCCCTGCATGAATCTCTCACTAACCCCAGCACTTTGCTTCCTACGCCCCTCAGGGCAGCTTTACAAACCCTGCACCGCCCAGTGATAGAAAGTGTTCAGTAAAGTCCTGTTTTTGTAAACAAGTGCGGCGGCTGCCGGTCTTTATTAAAAGAGATAAAGGAAACAAACCCACAACTGGTTCCATTCTACTGAGATGTTCTGCTCATTATCAAGACAATTTACAAATCAGAAAGACAGACGTGATAGGGATAACATTTTAATTTTCAGCGCTCCCCGAGACTGGAGAGGGATATGGAGGGAGGGCTTCACTGAGGAAGACCCTGAAAAGTGTGAGCATCACCCTCACTCCCAGCCTTGACCCTGATCGGGGAGAGAGCTGTGTGCCGGGGGTAGCAGGTGGGGGCAGGTGGAAGCCATACTCTGCACTTGCTGGCCAGTGCTCAGCAGCACTCAAGTACAAAGGGGCCACAACGGCCCTGCAATGCACGGCTTTGGAAACAAATTCCTTCCTCCTCTTCATATAGTGGAGGATTGAAACGCAAACAGAAGTGGATGTAGAAACAACACCGCTGTTCCAAAGTGAATTTATTTTCATCCTAAACAATGCTTAGAAACGATTGGCTGTATGTGGTGGGGGCACTGGATACATTTTACCCGGCGCTGCTGACAGTCTCTTCACTCCCGCCCTGTCACCGGCAGGACCCGCAGCGCCCCTGCATTCCTCCCTCCCTCCTTGACTCCTGGACTGAAGAAGGGCCGCAGGGTGGGGGAGAAGGAGGCCCTGGAGATGGTGAAGAACAGAGACCGGTCATCCACATTGTACACCGAGAGCCTGCCCGGCGAGTGGAGGTGGCAGCTTCATATTTACCATCTCTGAGCGCCACTAGCCAGAATCCACCCTCAGGTGATGCTCTGATCTTCCCCTTCCTGGTCGCAGCCTCGTCACACACCCCCAGGTCCCAGCCCGTCTTGTCCCCCACCTCCACCTCCCAGTAATGCCTCCCGGAGCTCAGCCTCTCTCTCCCCAGGACAGCGACGACAGGGTTGAATCTCTGGGGCGTGTCGGGCTGACCCTGTGCTCTGTCTCCGTGTCTCACTCTCCTTCCGTCCTTGGAGAGGATGAGCCTCCGATTCGCAGTGTCCGGATCCAGGGTCACCGCAGCTGCAGGAGAGAAAGAAGCAGAGATGAGAGCTCAGAAACCACCTGTAATGATGCGCTTCCTTTCCCCCCACAATAACTCTCGGAGTCGGGTTGCTGTGCACTTAATATTTATTTAAGATTGATTCTTACAAGGAGCACTGAGCACGTCCGCTACCCAGCCGGCTCGCGCGCTTCTGCTACGCCCTCGCCGCGCTTCTCGCTACGTCACCGCACGTCACGTAGCTACGTGACGTGCAACGCTAGAGCGCTCACTACATATCTCCCCTTTTTCCAATGCATTATATATACAAGTCCTGGCTCATGTCATAGTCTCTGAATCTCGCCGGCGGGACCACCGCCCTTCCCCTTCTTGTCAGTCTTACCGGGGTTGTGGCAGCTGCTGCTTCACTTCTGTTGCCACTTCCTGGCGCGGCCGCGCTAGGCTCTTCCCTGCTCCTGTCCTCATCGTCCTGCTGTTCCCCATTCTCACCATAGTCTTCCTGTTGTGCCTCATCAATGTCCAGGTCTTCTCCTCCATACTCATGAGTGGCCTCACTCCTGTCCTCACTTCCTCCAATTGCTCCCTTGTCATTCCAACAGAGTACTTTATTGCATCGGGCCATGCGGTCTTGCGACCACACGTTGCCGTCACTCAGCAGGGCTGCTCTACCTCTCACTTCCACCACCTGCATGGGCTTGCTGTACTTGCTTTCTCCCTTTTTCTGCAACGTGGCCAGTTTTACTCTCACCCATTCTCCTTTCTCTAATGCCGTGTTCTTCACGTTCCTCCGCTCATTGTAATGTCTGGTGTATACTGATTGAGCCCTTTCTAGGTTTGCCTGCACCACAGCTGGTGACCACTCACTCTTGACTATCCTTTCCTTCCACACTCTGTTGTCCTTGGTGAAAGGCTCGCGGCCTCTTAGAATCTGGAATGGACTATATCCCGTGTTCGTGGGAGTTATCCTATATGCCCACACCATGTGCCAGATTTCTGCTTCCCAGTCTTTGTTGTCTGAGATGGCCGCCTGTATCGAACCCATGATTACTCTATTAAAACGTTCCACCAACCCATTACCGGCAGGATGGTATATGGACGTGTGTTTTGCTGTGATGCCATTCCTCTCGAGAAATTGGGCCCATTTTTCAGATCGGAATTGGGGGCCATTGTCGCTGAGGACATTCTTTGGGATGCCCTCCCTGACAAAGGTATCAGCCAGGAAACTCACTATTGTTTCCGTGTCCATTGTTTCTTCGATCCTCAACTCCGGCCACTTGGAATACCGGTCTATCATGACGCAGATGTATTTCTGTATCCCTTGCGTGTTTAGGACAGGACCCAAAATGTCAATGGACAGTTCCTCCCACGGATTCCTTGGAGGATCAAATTTCCCTAGGGCTGGGCGCAACGGTTTGAGTGTCTTGTCCGCGCCTTGGCACCTCGGGCACTCCCTGACGTGTCTCTCCGCCCTTATATCCATACCTGGCCACCAGTAGTTCTGTTTGGCCCTTAGTTTAAGCTTTCCAGCACCTAGATGTCCCTCGTGTAACATGTCCATCAGCTTGGGGATCATTTTTGTGGGTGGAATGACTCTCTCTCCTCTAAATATGAATATGCCCTGGTCGTCAGTCGAAAGTTCTTCTCTGACTTCGAAATAAGGGATGAGTTCTCGTCCTGTTTTGCTTTTGTCTGGCCAACCCTTTACGATATAGGACTTTACTTCTTCCAGAGCTAGGTCATCTTCATATGCTTGCTTCCATTCTTGTCGGCTTATGGTCGTTTCTTGGTCTTCTGTGAGTGCGACCCACTCTTCCATTCCCTCACTTCGTTCTGTGCTGGGTTCCATTGCTGCCGCCCGACTTAGGTAGTCCGCCACCTTGTTCTTATTCCCAGGAATGTGTTCCACATCATACCGGAACTCCATTAGTTTGAGTGACATCTTGGAGATCCTGGGCGTTGCGTCCGCATGTCCACTCGATGTGAGAACCTTGAGCAGGGGCTTGTGGTCGGTCCTCAACCTGAATCTGGTGCCCCACAGGAATTGTCTGAATCGAGACATGGCCCATACTACAGCTAGCATTTCTTTCTCGATCACGCTGTATTTCTTCTCAGTGTCACTTAGGGTGCGGGATGCAAAGCTTATCGTTTCTAGCTTCCCGTGACCGCGATCTTGCATAAGGACTGCTCCCAGTCCCTTGTCGCTGGCGTCCGTTGTGAGCACTGTTCTTCCTTGGGGGTCAAATCCTTGCAGTGGAACGGCACTCGCCACTTCCTTTTTTACTCTTTCGAATTCTTGCTGAGCCTCCTCCGACCACCGGAATTCGCTGTTTTCCCTTGTGAGAAGCCTCATGTGGTGAGTCTTCGAAGCGAAATGTTGCATGAACTTCCCATAGTATTCTGCCATCCCTAGGAACGATCGGACTTCCTCCTTGCTGGACGGTGGGGGTGCATCGCAGATGGCTCTCACATTTTCTGCCTTCGGGGTTACCCCTCGCGCACTTATTTCGTGCCCCAAGTACGTCACCTTCTCCATTCCTATTCGGCACTTGGTCCATTCGGCCGTGAGGCCCTTCCTTTCCAGAATTCCTAATACTTCGCCTAGTTTCTTGTCATGGTCGGATCTGTCACGCCCCATCACTAAGATGTCATCGTGGAAGTACTGGACCCCAGGCCTATCTTTGAACAACTGGTGCATGAGTTTCTGGAACACCGCTGCCGCTGAGGCTAGCCCAAACGGCATGCGGCGGAATTGGTAGCACCCGAAGGGGGTAATGAACGAGGTCAATCTCCGACTCTCCGGGTGTAATGCAATCTGGTGATATGCCGATGTTAGGTCTATGGTGGAATACCACTGGATGCCCCTCGTGCAGGCCAGCATCTCCTCTATGCGGGGTAGGGGGAATCTCTCTACCACAATGTTTTTATTCAACTCGCGCAGGTCCACACACAGACGGACCTTGCCGCTGGGCTTCTTCACCACCACCAACGGTGCCAGCCATTCGGCGCAAGTGATGGGCTCTATGATCCCTCTTTTCTCTAGTTCTTGCAGTTCCACCTTCACGTCCTCTCTCACAGCCAGCGGGATGTTTCTCACCTTTGGGCTACTGGTACTGCTCCCTCTTTGAGGATGATCTTGTGCGCGAAACCTTCTAGTTTCCCTACTGTGCCCCCAAAGACCGTTGGAAAGTTCTTTCTCCATTTGTCCATGTCCGATCCGCCATCTTGTTCCGTCAACAGGATTTGCTCCTTGCCTCCCGGGTCCAACTTAATGCCTAAATCTCCTTGGTCGAGCCACCCTAGGACTGAGGGACCCTTCTCTGAGACGTATAGTTTGCACCGTGCCGATCTCCCTCTGAACTCGAAGTTCAGCTTCCTGTATCCAGCCATGGGTATTCGATCTCCATTGTAGGTGACGGGACGAATGTCCAGCCGTTCCAATTCAGGGCCCAGTCGGGGGGCGAACTTTTCTTCCCACACCGTTCTCTGGATGATGGTGTAGGGTGACCCAGTATCTGCTACCACTTGGATCTCGACTCCTCCTATCGTCATCTCCAGGATTGGTTTCATCGTTCTTCTTCCGTCGATCCCTAGGACTTGCCCATCCACGCTCAGGATTTCGTCGTAGATGCAGAGCACTGTTACTACTTCTTCTTCAGCTGCTTCTTCTGGTTCCTCCCCTTCCTGGCCAACGTACTTCACTGCATTCTTGGAAGCCTTCTTCCTACACACTTTCTCATAATGGCCGACAATACCGCAAAACAGGCATTTGGCGCGAAGCGCGGGGCACTTCCGGTCATGCGCCTCGTGCGACCAGCTTCCGCACCTGTAACATGCCTTTTTGTTGCTTCCTGTTGATTTACCCGCGGGGCCAGGATTGGTAGGCCATCTGTTCGGTCCCTTCTCCAATGGTTTCCGTGTTTGGTGGTCTCCGCAGTTCCCTTCGTTGTCAACTTTGTTCACCACACCGCTGGGAGCGGTTTCTTTCTTCGTGGCTGCTGCGCACCTTCGCGCCAGTTCGGCTCTCTTGACTATAACCAGTACTTCCTTGAGTGAGGTGTCGCCTGCAGCCCATAGCTTGTCCTGCACGTTTGTGCACGTGGTGTGCATCACCACTTGGTCTTTTATGAATTCGCTTTCCCAGTTGGCATACCTGCATGAAGCCGCTAGCTTCCTCAGTGCCGCCACGTACTCTTCCACTGTCTCTCCTGGTTGTTGTTTCCTTTGCTGGAAGTTAAACCTGTCCACTGAGACACATATGGATGGTTTGAAGTGTTCATCTAGGTCTTCCAGTGCGTGTGCGTACACATCGTCATCTGTTGATTCTCTCTTTTTTGGAACCAGGCTTTTGTAGATCCTCAGGCCTTCCGGCCCCAGGTTCAATAGTAAGATGCGTTTCTTTCTCGGTGGCTTGAATTTCTCTTCACTTTCATCTTCTAGCACTTCTATAAAATTGTCTATGTACTCCTTCCAGTCCTCCCATTTCATTAGGGGTTCCCCTGGTCTGGGGAGGAACTGGACTGGCGCCGTTGCGAACCCCGCCTGGGCACTCATCTTCTCACCCTTGTAGGTAGGCGGTACACTTCCAAGGCCTCTCGGGCTCCCAGGTGCGCTGTTTTGTTCTTCCCCGTTGCTTAGGGGTGGGGGGCTGTTCCTCTCAGCCCCTTCCTGCTTTGGTAGGGTAGCCAGTGCGGTTCCCTGCGGGCCGTGGTCGCGATAGCTTTTGGCGCTGTATGCGTCGTAGCTCCAGGTAGGTACTCACTGCGCGTCTGCTGTGCGCTATTTCGTGCGTCTGTATGCTCTGTTGTGCTCCTTGTGGTGCCCCGGTAGGGTGTGGTCACTGTGTGTCCCCTCGGGCCTTCTCCGCGTTCCGCTCCGTGACTCCGCTCCGTTGCTCTGGCTCGTCGTGTGATCGGTGTTGTGGGGGTCGTGGGCCGCGCATCCCACCCTCGTCGCCACTGTAATGATGCGCTTCCTTTCCCCCCACAATAACTCTCGGAGTCGGGTTGCTGTGCACTTAATATTTATTTAAGATTGATTCTTACAAGGAGCACTGAGCACGTCCGCTACCCAGCCGGCTCGCGCGCTTCTGCTACGCCCTCGCCGCGCTTCTCGCTACGTCACCGCACGTCACGTAGCTACGTGACGTGCAACGCTAGAGCGCTCACTACACCACCCGTCCACAATAAAGACGTCACTCATACTCAGCCGGTCGCTGCAGCAGCCCCACCCCGACTGACCTCATGCTCATTTCACCAGCACCCCAGTTAAATCGTAGTAATTAAGGGTATAATCATCATCACAGCGTCTTTTCAAAACGCCCTTAGTGGTGAAGTATTGCGGTCTGTAAGTGTTGTAAGTATCAGGTTATTATAGCTCACACGTGTCATAGCTCACAACTGACTCCAGGCGGGGCAGGGCTTTAATTACCCCGGGTCCTGCCGGTGCTGTACACTGGGTGCCCAGACGGGTTCCTATCAGGCCCTCACCATCAGTGTGGAAAGAAACCTTTCCTCGCAGGCAGTACCAGCCCCCACAAGAGACTCTTGTTTGTTTATCGAGAATGATCTCAAATCTGCAGGGGGCAGAATCAGTGGAGGTCAGACTCTAAATGTACACTATACAGTCATTTCCTGTCCACGTTTATGCTGACCAATGGGCGCGGTCCAAGGTCACTGGGGAGTGGAGAGAGAGGGGGCAGTGAGGCTCTGCGGTCTGACGTAGGATGGAAAGGGTAACTCAGCGGGCTGAGCCCCATTTAACATGTGAAACATTCATAGGAACCCCACATTGAGCTGTCACAGCCTTTCATCCTTTCTAGGTGGATACCACTGGACACAATTCAGTATTCAGGGGTAGTCCATTTTGGTTTGTTAATGCATGTTATAGTACTCTGCAGCACTGACTGCTGAGTGAGGAAAAGAGGGCTTGGCCGACACTGATGGAAATGCAGAGGTGCATGGGGAGGGAAGAAAAGCAGGCGGGTTGTCCTTTGATAACGACAGGTGCCTTTCCCTTAACTTCAGGCAGGGCTGGGGACTGTATCTGCCTCCAGGTGACCACGAGCACACCAGCAGCCCACCCCTGAACCTTGTGCGTCGCCAAAACGGAGTCTAGTTTTACTGTCTCACAGAAGGCTTCTAATGCTGTTGCGTGGATTTGTGTGTGTTTTTTTTAAATTTCAAACAAGCGTGCTCACCGCATTTTTCCCCACTTTCTCTGCTGTTATTGTACTGAACAATTAGTTTTATGTTTTTTCTGGTGGGTATTTATGTATTTGAAGGGGTCTTCTCGTAAAAGAAGCCCCAGGCTGCTCGCGCTCTCTGTGCCTAGAAACACCACCCAAGGAACAAATCCCACCCTCGTCATCCGTCCCCCCCAAGCACATGGCCCACCCCCCACCCCTCATTAGGGTGACCAACTGGCATTGGTGCAAATTCAGGACGGTGAGTGTAAAAATTCAGGACAAAGGGTCAAAATTCAGGACACAAATTCAGGACAGGAGGTCAAAATTCAGGACAAAACTTCAGGACAATAGGTACGTTTTACAGACACATCAGAGGTCGCGCAATAGTATATAAGTAAGACCAGCCATTTCCAAACGTATTCAACTGTTTGCAAACCTATCCATCATGTATCCTTCCATCTATCATTTCACTCATCCATCCCTTCATCCATCCCCTCATCCATTCTTTCACTCATCTCCATTATCCATCTATCCATCCATCCACCATTTCACCCTATCCATCTGTACACTTATCCATCCACTCTTTATCCCATCCATCCATTCACTCATCCATGCAACCATTTACCCTTTCACCAATCCAGCCATCCTTTCACTTACTAATCCTTCCACCCATCCACTATTTTAGTCATCCATCCATCCTCCCTTTCTCTCTCCATCGGCCCTTTCACTTAGCCATCCTTCCTTCCATCCATCCATCCACCCACCCATCCATCCATCCATCTACTCATCCACTCATGAATCCATCCATTGATCCTATCACTCATCCATCTATCATTTCACTCCTTCACACATCTATTCATCCTTTTGTCCAACTACCCTCCCTTTCACTCACTCATCCATCCTTACATCCACCCTTTCACTCATATGTCCATTCATTCCCCCTTGCACTTATCAATCCATCAATCCATCCATCCATCCATCATTTCACTCATCCACCTACCCACCCATCGTCCACCAAACCATCCACCCACCCACCATACACCCACCCACTCATCCATCCATCCTTTCACCCACCCACCATCCAATCCACTGATCCATCCTTTCACCCACCCACTATCCACCCACCCACTCATCCATCCATCCTTTCACCCACCCACTCATCCATCCATCCATCCATCCTTTCAACCACCCACTCATCATCCATCCATCCTTAAACCCACCCACTCATCATCCATCCATCCTTTCACCCACCGACTCTCCATCCATCCATCCTTTCACCCAACCATCATCCATCCATCCTTCCCCTCATCATCCATCCATCCTTTTCCCTCCTCATCCATCCATCCTTTTCCCTCATCAGCCATCCATCCATCCTTCTAACCACCCACTCATCATCCATCCATCCTTCCCCTCATCATCCATCCATCCTTTTACCCACCCCCTCATCATCCATCCATTCCCTAATCATCCATCCATCCATCCTTTCACGCACCCCCTCATCATCCATCCATCCATCCTTTCACGCACCCCCTCATCATCCATCCATCCACGTTTCCCCTCATCATCCATCCATCCATCCACGTTTCCCCTCATCATCCATCCATCCACGTTTCCCCTCATCATCCATCCATCCACCCTTCCCCTCATCATCCATCCATCCATCCATCCACCCTTCCCCTCATCATCCATCCATCCATCCATCCATCCACCCTTCCCCTCATCATCCATCCATCCATCCATCCCCCTCATCATCCATCCATCCCCTCATCATCCTTCCATCCTTCCCCTCATCATCCATCCATCCATCCATCCTTTCACCCACCCATCCATCCATCCATCCATCCATCCATCCATCCATCCATCCATCCTTCCCCTCTATCCTTCCCCTCTATCCATCCCCTCATCCATCCATCCATCCCCTCATCCATCCATCCATCCATCCATCCATCCATCCCCTCTCCATCCATCCCCTCACCCATCCATCCATCCCCTCACCCATCCATCCTTCCCCTCACCCATCCATCCTTCCCCTCACCCATCCATCCTTCCCCTCACCCATCCATCCTTCCCCTCATCCATCCATCCTACCCCTCATCCATCCTTCCTTTCATCCATCATCCATCCTTCCCCTCACCCATCCATCCATCCCATCCATTTATCCTTCCCCTCATCCAGCCATCCATCCATCCATCCACCCATCCATCCACATCCTTCCCCTCCATCCATCCACTCCATCCATCCATCCATCCTTCCCCTCCATCCATCCATCCTTCCCCTCCATCCATCCATCCTTCTTCTCATCCATCATCCTTCCCCTCATCCATCTTTCCCCTCATCCATCATCCAGCTACCCTTCCACCCATACATCCAGCTATTTACATTTTCTCTCCATCCTTCCCCTCACTCATCAATCCATCCATCCTCTCTCATTAGCCATTTATTCAATCTTTCATTCATCCATTCACCCTTTCACTAATATATCCAGCCATTCACCCAT
Organism: Lissotriton vulgaris; assembly: GCF_964263255.1. NCBI lineage: Eukaryota > Metazoa > Chordata > Amphibia > Caudata > Salamandridae > Lissotriton > Lissotriton vulgaris. Next base: position 109,218 of record NW_028243153.1, read on the forward strand.
CCCTTCACTTACTTACTCGCCGACCTTTCCACATTAATTTTGAGTTGAGCCCTTTTGAGAAGAGGCCCATCAAGAACTTCACCCTCGCTGCAGGAGACATTCCAGGACTGGGACAGAAGCCACCCAGGGAGGAGACAGGATCCACCACAAACGGGGGACAAGAGCCATCACAGGTGTAGGTGGACTGGAGCCACAACATGGGGGGACAGGAGCCATCCCAGGCGTGGGGTGGACTGGAGCCACCACATTGGGGGACAGGTGCCATCTCTGAGGGGAGGGCAGGAGCCATCACAGGAGAGGGAACACATGGGTGGGCATGCAGCATTCTAGTATCATCTTGGGCTCCTCTCCTGCACAAGACAACGAGAAGACAGGCTCTCTGTCCAAAATGCCATCCCCCACTGGGATGTACAGTACTTACAGGAGATACTCTAAGAGAACTGATTGAACTGATTGTCCTCCATACTCTGTTAATCAGTGTGGGTGCGATTGTGCCATTTCTTTATTTTCTTACATTATAGACTGCATGTTTGAAGAACCGAGGTTTGCTTACAATTTAGTGACAGTAATTACGCTCCGTGAAGAGAACCACGTGCTGCCTCGGTGTAATCAGGGGTGTAATCTGGCCGAGTCTCGGATGTTTGGGGCCCTGGGTAGAAATGGAACGTGTGAGCCCCCCTCTAAATAGCAGAGACATGCCGCATTCAGGACTGTTTGCATGTGAATCGATGTCGCTGCTCCTGAAGCTGCAGCCCCTCCCTCTCAGTCACCTTCGAAGCACCTCTTAACAGGTCATCAAGGGCTGGAGGTGTGAGGGTTCAGGGTTGCCATCCCGCTGCGCCTCTCCATTGCTGCGGGGCATCTGAGGAGCTTTGGTGCAGCATCGGAGTGAAGACAAGAGGTGGGTGCAAGCTGTGCCGGCTTTAGGGTGAGGCAACCGGTGCCCTGTTAAAATTACGGACAAATGGCGTCCGTTAAAGATTCCTTCACGGACAACGGACAGACGGCCGAAATTACGGACTGTCCGTGAAATTTACGGACGGTTGGTCACCCTACCCCTCATCCGTCGCCCCAAGCACGAGGCCCACCCCACACTCCCCCATGAACTTTCTGTTTATTATTGATGTTACGCTAGCCACAGCGATAAGGAAAGTGTAACCTAGGCCATTACAACTAAACAATTGTACAATGCAAGTACAGCTGGAACAGGTGATGGGAACGGGTGTTTTTAAGAAAGATAAAGAGGACCCTTTGATCTTCATTAGGGCCCCTGGGATTTCACATGGGCCTGTGAAGTTTTGATCATGAGTGCAAGAGGGGTCCTTCTGTCTGTTGCGAATGCCGGTCGGGCACTCAGGCAAACAGGAACAGAAGTGTAAAGTTGTACGTTCACCCCCAATAGAGGACACAGTAAGTAATTAGTAATACTTTATTGTACAGTTAATAAAAACCATTACAAAAACCATCAGCAGTAAAAAAGGAAAGTAAAAAATATTTGTAGCAGCATAGATGATGGAGTTATTCAATTTGAGCTATGTTACAAAGTGCAGTTTAAAAAAAAAGTTAAAAAGAACGGAGTGTCCGTCTGCCGTTAGGTGCTTGTGTCCTTCTACGGAGAGGGTTTCTTTTGTCAGTCCTGACCCTCATTTCTATACATAGTTAAGTATTGCAGTGCCTATTCCTTTTTGGAAGACTGGCTGGCATTTGCCCTGAATGTTCATAACTTTTAGTTATAGTATGCCAGTGTTTTATTTCAGTTTAAGTCTCTGAGCTGTCTTGATGTTTTGGCACTCACAGTATTGAGGGTGTGCTGTCCTTGTCCGTTTGTTCTTTCTTTGTGTTGATTCTGCATTCTAAGGCTCCGAGGTATTTTACCAGTCGGCAAGCCATTTGCACTTCATCGCCTCTGAAGCAAGCCAGAGTTGCTTGTCTGCACGTCCTGATTCCTTTTTTTATGAATAGGGGTCTCAGTAGGTTCCTGCGATCTTGCTGCAGCTCTTTGCAGATGGTAATGAGATGTACTATATTTTCCTCATGAGTTCCACACAGGCGACAGTTTGACGGTTTTGGAGGCCGCAGCCAAGGGGCCATGTGGTCAGCTGAGGGTAATACTCCTAATCGTAATTTTAGGAATGTTTCTTTTGTTTTTTTAGTGAAGCTGGTCAGAAGGTATGCCTGTGGTGTGAGTTTATTGTAGGTTTGTACTGTCAGCCAGCCATGTGCTCTCTCCGTTAGTGATGCTTTGTCTTGTAGGAGGGATTCTTTCCTAACTGTATTGTTTATGGCTTTTTTAAAACCTGCCAGGCTCCCTTGCAGATCCCATAGTTGGCTTGCCCCCAGCTGTTTAATTGCATCCTCTAGAAAGTCTTGCTGGGCAGTTGTCTTTGCTTTGTAGATCCTTCCAGAGGAGTGCGTTGAGGGTGTTTGCTTCCCCTCTGCTAATTTTGTGCCAGGTCTTAAGGTATGCTCCCTTGCGAGCAAGCTCTTCCTTAGCTTGCCCAAATTCGAGTCGGATCTGCGCCGGAGAAGTGTATCTTGGGAGGCCAAACATCATCCGCATTGCTCTCGTAATTACTCCTTCTAAGGTTCCGGTATCTCTGCCTCTCAATGCTTCGCTACCGTATGTAATGGATGGTATCAGTTTGACTTGTATCAGTTTTAGGAGTGGGGTGAAGCTTGGGCCGATGATCTTATTTTTCAAGTTCCTTAGAGATACAGCTATCATTAAGCCTCTCTTTTTTATCTCCTCGCATTGCGGTTTGAAGCTCCCCCTATGATCAATAGTCACTCCCAAGTAACGATATTTATTTGTGACTTCCAGTTTATTTTTATCCAGGTTCCAACTGAATGTTGGTTTCTTCTTGCAATAGTTGAGGCGCATTACTTTTGTTTTACAATAATTAATACTGAGTTTATTTGTTTTGGAGTGTTGTGCGGTGATGTTGAGAAGCCGCTGTAGGCCGATCGGGGTCCGGCTGATTAGCACCAAGTCATCAGCATAAAATAAGTTAGACAATTGAGTGCCCCCCAGTTTTGGCGCATGAGAGTTGTTTTCGTTTAGTGTGGTAGATAGGTCGGCCATAAAGAGATTAAATAAAGTTGGCGCTAGCACACATCCTTGCTTTACTCCTGTGTTAGTTGGAATTTTCTTAGTTAAAAAGTCGCCGGTACCTAGTTTAACCTGGACCCAAGTGTCGCTGTGCAGGAGGATTAGTTGGTTCAGTAGTGTTGCTGGAATTTTCATTCTCTCCAGTTTTTGCCACAGCAGGTTTCTGTTTACGTGGTCGAAGGCGGAGCTGTAGTCAATAAAACACAGGTACAAGGGTTGTTTTCCTTCTAGAGCTGAGTCGATCAGGAGTGACAAGGCAAGGATGTTTGTGGTCGTCCCCATGTTTTTTCTGAAGCCTGTTTGATTGAATGGGATTGCTGAGGTTTCTTCCGCCCATAATGTCAGTTCCTGAAGTAAGAGGCCAGCGTAGTATTTTGCTTCGTTGTCTAATAAGGCAATTAACCGATAGCTTCTTGGATCTTTCCCGTCACCTTTTTTATATATTAGTGAGATTATTGCTCCCCTCCATGATCGTGGAATTGTCGCAGTCTACCATATTTTTTCAAACATTGGTTTTAGAGTAGGTACCCAGTATTCTGGTGCCTGCTTGAATATTATTGGGGGTATTCCGTTGGGGCCTGGAGCTCCCTCTGTTCTCCCTTTGGAAATCCTATTAGTTATTTGTAGAGCCGTAATTGATAGTGCTTCGTTGGATGTCAAGGATTCTTTTAGTGGAGGCAAGTATTCTTTGCTTCTGATGTTGGTTTTGCCAGTTTCTTTCCGTGTTTCGTTGGTGTCGCAGAAGTGTGTGCTAATATGGGTTGTCCAGGCATCTTCCGTCACATGGGATTCCATCGCCTGGCTTTGCTGGTTGATCAGGCCGTTAATCTTTTGCCAGACCTGTGCGCTGTTGTTTGTCTTGGCGTCGTATAGGGGTTTTCCCCAGAATGTCTCATCTGCTTCCTTTTTTAGTTGCCATATTAATTTCCTTCGATCGCCTTTTAACTGTCTTAAAGCCTGGTAGGCGGAGGGATCTGTTTTTGATCTTCGCAGAGTGTGATTAATTTGTGTCTTCAGTCTTTTTAGATTGGTATCATTTCGAAAGTTATAGTGGTTCTTGTGTATCGCATCGCTGGTCTTGCCTACTCGCTTTGTGTGCACTTTTCTTTCAGCGATGTCTTTCATTTTTTTTGTGAATACCTCCCAGCGTATTATCAGGTTTGATGATTCGAACTGCGCTTCGTGGAGAGCGTGCTAAGTCAATAGAGGACACAGAGATGCCAGGTACTTCTGTCAGGTTCTTTTATTGACTTAGAAAATCGCTATGCAAAAGAGCGCTGAGCGTCTCAACATGACTGGCTCCGGTCGCATCTGCTGCGCATCGCTGTTCGCGCGCTTTTCCTAGACCTGCTGCGCATGCGCAAATGTTCCGCTCTCCTTCCGGCGCACTGCGTCATCACGCTGAGGCGTCGGGAGCTAGAGCGCAACACTACATATCTCCTCTTTTCCAACAACACAATAAACTTTGAGTCCTCACGATCAATAGTCCTTTACTTCAAAGTCTTTAAATTGAGTGGGTCGGACTACTATCCTCCCGGCTCGGGTGCGTCTTACCGGAGTAGGTTCTTCCCTGGATCCTTCACATGCGGGACTCCCCACCTTCCTCGGTGTCCCGGTCTCATTCTCTGTGACGGTGGTTTTGTTTGCGGTCACACTCTCCCTTTCACTTACTTCCTCGCACTCTTCATTCTCTACTTGCAATTGTCCTTCCTCTTGACTTTCTCTTCCTGCTATTATCTCTTCAGTCCCACTGGATTGTCTCTGGTCTCTTAGGTCTTTCTCCTGACCGGCGGGCCACTGCATGATCCTGTTGATTTTTGCCATGCGGTCTTGGGACCACACTCTACCATCACTCAGTAGAGCAGCTCTTCCATACACTTCCTCCACTTGCGAGGGTTCGCTGTATTTGCTTTCTCCTTTCCTTCTGAGGGTGGCAAGTTTGACTCTCACCCATTCCCCTCTCTCTAGATCTGTGTCTTTAGTATTACGCCTTTTATTGTAATGATCTGTGTACACCTTTTGGGCTCTTTCCAGGTTGTGTTGTACCACCGCTGGTGACCACTTGCTCGTTATTGTCTTCTCTCTCCAGACAACATTGTCTCTCGTAAAGGGGAGTCTACCCCTCAAAATCTGGAAGGGACTGTAACCTATCGAGGTCGGGATGATTCTGTAGGCCCACAGCATGCTCTGCATCTCCACTTCCCAATCTTTGCCCTGCATTATGGCGGCTTGTATGGACCCCATCAGGACACGGTTGAACCATTCCACTTGTCTGTTGCTCGCAGGATGGTACACGGCGGTGTGCTTGGACTTAATCCCGTTCCTCTCCATGTATATGGACCATTTTTCCGAAGTAAATTGTGGCCCATTGTCACTTAGGATTGTCCTTGGTATTCCTTCACGTAGAAACACCGAAGTGAGAAATTTCAACACGGCATCAGAGTCCATGACTTCCTGCACGTCTACCTCTAACCACTTGGAATATTTATCTACAACGACACACAGGTACTTGGCTGTTCCTCTGGTGTCTAGCACTGGTCCCAAGATGTCTACTGCTATGTCTTACAGGAACCCTATGTCAAGGGTCCAGAGACCTGGTAGGTGTTTGTATGGTCACTGCTTACTAAGTCAGTATGTACCAAAAAAATGTGTAAGAAAGAAAAATTTCTTTCTAGAGTCCCCTCACTCACCGGGGTTGCCCCACGGTGACATGCTTCATCATTGGGGCCATCCCAGTTCTCTACGAAAAGGGGCGTGCTGCGACAAGGCGACTACGCTGGAGCACTGGTTTTGTGAGATGACTATGTGTGGTGCAAGTGTGGTGATGGTGGAGTGGGTGTGGAATTAAAAATACCGTGCTAGTGGGCCTCAACAATTTATTTTGCTCCTAGTGTGGTATAAAAAATTAAAAAGGGGTAACACTGTATTCCAACTTTTACTGAGCTAGATCAGTGTCAAGGTCAACATGTTTCAAGCTCCCCCAAGCTTTTCTTCAGGACCATACAGGGTCCAGCCCTGTATTGCCACTCCTGTTTTCAAATGAAAAAGTGTTGCTAAAAAATATTTATTTACAATGAACGCTGTTGTTAATAAAACATGCGTGTTGTTGTACATACGTTTTTGTATTTCACTTCGATTTATAAAATATCGCATATGCGGTCGGGTGAGGAAGCACCAGGTAGTACCGAGCGGGTTTGCCGATAGGAACAATGTTTCCACGAGGCGTTCCTGCCCTTGCCCTTGCCTAAGACCATGGGGTGTAATCATACACTCTTTTATAAATCGAAGTGAAATACAAAAACGTATGTACAACAACACGCATGTTTTATTAACAACAGCGTTCATTGTAAATAAATATTTTTTAGCAACACTTTTTCATTTGAAAACAGGAGTGGCAATACAGGGCTGGACCCTGTATGGTCCTGAAGAAAAGCTTGGGGGAGCTTGAAACATGTTGACCTTGACACTGATCTAGCTCAGTAAAAGTTGGAATACAGTGTTACCCCTTTTTAATTTCTTATACCACACTAGGAGCAAAATAAATTGTTGAGGCCCACTAGCACAGTATTTTTAATTCCACACCCACTCCACCATCACCACACTTGCACCACACATAGTCATCTCACAAAACCAGTGCTCCAGCGTAGTCGCCTTGTCGCAGCACGCCCCTTTTCGTAGAGAACTGGGATGGCCCCAATGATGAAGCATGTCACCGTGGGGCAACCCCGGTGAGTGAGGGGACTCTAGAAAGAAATTTTTCTTTCTTACACATTTTTTGGTACACACTGACTTAGTAAGCAGTGACCATACAAACACCTACCAGGTCTCTGGACCCTTGACATAGGGTTCCTGTATTTCGTACACAGACTGGAGGCCGACCTGGTCTGGTTTATCCTCCTTCTCCCTCTTTTTTGTTTATACTGCTATGTCTTCCCATGGGTTGCGGGGTTGCTCGAACGTACCCAAAGCGGGCCTCATAGTTTTCAAGATCTTGTCCACTCCTTGGCACTGGTCACACTCTCTCACTTGTCTCTCTATTTGAATGTCCATACCAGGCCACCAATACATTTGTCTCACACGCATCTTTGTCTTTATGATGCTGTGTAGCTGGTTCAACAGTAGTGGGATCAATGTCGTGGGGGGGACCACCTTGTCGCCGCGGTACATGAAGATTCCTGAATCATTCATTGACAATTCCTCTCGCACTTCGTAGTATTTCCTCAGGGTTTCTTGAAGCTTTTTCTTCTCTGGCCACCCTGGAATTAGATAGTGTTTGATGTCCTTCATGTCGCTGTCAATTTCATAGGCTTGCGCCCACTCCTGCCTGCTGATGGTTCTTTCCGAGTCTGCCATTGCAGCCACCATTTCGTCCGTCCCTGGCGAGACTTCTGGTGCCTCTTCCATGGCTGAGGCCCGGCTAAGATAATCCACTACCTTATTGCGTGTCCCAGGTAAGTACTCAACGTCATAGGTGTAGTTCAATAACTTGAGTCATTTTTGCTATGCGAGGCGTTGCTGTATCATGCCCGCTTGAGGTAAGCACCTTGACCAGTGGTTTGTGGTCCGTTTGCAGTTTGAAGCGGGTGCCCACAGGAACTGCCTGAATTTGCCCATGGCCCAGGTGACGGCAAGTATCTCTTTTTCGATGACACTAAATTTCTGTTCCGTGGGAGACAATGCCCGGGAGGCGAAGCTAAGTGTTTCCACTGTGTCATTATCCCTCTCCTGAGCTAGCACCGCTCCTAAGCCTCTTTCACTGGCGTCGGTTGTCAAGATTGTGCGCCCTGCGGGGTCATATCCATGTAGAGGTACCGCCTGACTTATGTTGAATTTCAGTTCTTAAAATTCCCTTTGGGCTTCTCCATCCCATTGGAACGTCGTCTTGTCTCTTATTAGTTGTCGGAGCCTGTGAGTCTTGGTGGCGAAATGTCTGACGAATTTACTATAATACTCCGCCATTCCCAGGAATGACCTCACTTCGTCTTTATTGACTGGGGCCCTGGCGTCACAAATGGCTTTCACATTTTGCCTTTTTGGTGTGATTCCTTGACTCGCAATCTCATGTCCAAGATAGGTGACCGCCGACATGCCCAGCTTACACTTGTTCCATTCAGCGGTGAGGCCTTTCTCTTGTAGCACCGTCAACACTTTTGTCAGTTTCTTATCGTGGTCTTCTCGGTTTGTTCCCATTATCAGGATGTCGTCCTGAAAGTATTGGACGCCATCTAAATCCTTGAACAGGCGGTGCATCAGTTTTTGGAAAACAGCCGCTGGGGACGCCAATCCGAATGGCATGCGGCGAAACTGATAACACCCTAAGGGTGTGATGAAAGAGGTAAGCCTCCTACTGACAGGGTGTAAGTCTATTTGATGGTACGCAGAGGTGAGGTCGATGGTGGAAAACCATGTTACCCCTCTCATTTTTGCCAACATTTCTTCAACCCTTGGTAATGGAAAGTTTTCAACTATCAGGCATTTGTTGAGTTTGCGCAGGTCCACGTATAGGCGTACCTTGGCGTTGGGTTTTCTTGCCACTACCAAGGGGGCCAACCATTCCGAGCTGTCGATTGGTTCAATTATACCTTGCTCCTCCAGTCTCTGTAGCTCTTGCTGGACGGCTTCCTTAACTGCAATGGGAATGTTTTTGACTTTGTGGGACACCGGGCTCACATTTTCTTTGAGCTGTATTTTGTGCACAAATTTCTCGAGTTTGCCGACCGTGCCTCCGAACACTTTTAGAAAGACTTGTTTCAATTTCTCCAGGTCCGGCCAACCGCTTTCTTCTGTTAGTAGTATTTGTTCTTTGCCTCCTGGGTCTAACTTTATTCCAAGGTCACCCTGGTCTCTCCAATCCAGCACCGAGGGTCCCCGCTCCGCCACATACACCTATAGTGCCGATCTCCCTCTGAACTCAAATTTCAGGGTGCGGTATCCTACCATGGGGATTATGTTGTTGGTGTACGAAATCGGTCGTATGTCCGGCGGGTTTAATTGCGGGCCAAGACTGGGCCTGAATTCTTCCTCCCATACTGATCTCTGCACAATGGAGTATGGCGACCCAGAGTCTATCGCTATGTGAATTTTCACCCCTCCGATTATCATGTCTGTTCGTGGTTTGTCTGAGCGTTTGCCCGTTACCTCCAACACTTGTTCTTAAACACATAGGACCATGTCATCGTCCTCCAGATCTTCTTCCGCTGGGTCCTCTGACTGGGATTGCGCTATGCATTTCACCATGGACTTCTTCCCCTTCTTGCAGCACACCTTCTCGTAATGTCCGACCAGCCCGCAAAACGTGCATCGGGCGCGAAATGCTGGGCACAGTTTGTCCTGGGCCGTGTGTGCTGTGCTCCCGCATCTTTAGCACGAGAATCTGCTGTCCGTGGACTGTTTCCCTGGTTGTCCCAGTTTGCCTGCCCACTTGGGCTCGTGTTTCCCTTCTCCAGTGGATTTTCTCTGCCTGTCTGGGGTTCGAGCTTCGTCAATTTTGTTGACCATTTGTCTTTGTGTGTTCTCCTTTTTCGCTGCTTCGGAGCAACGTTTGGAGAGTTCAGCCTTCTTTACCATTGCGATCACTTCTTTGAGTGTTGCCTCTCCTTGTGCCCACAATTTGTCTTGGACTGATCTGTTTGTGGTGTGCATTACAATCTGATCCTTGATGAATTTGTCTTGAAGTTGTCCATATTGGCACGTGATCGCCAATCATCTATGCATTCACCCTCTTCTTGCTTCTGTTGGTGGAAGTTGAATCGATCAATGAAGACACACACTGCCGGACGATAATGATTATCTAGGTCTTCCAGAGCATGCTTGAAGACATCGTTGTCTGCTGCTGGTCTTGTCGCGGGGACAATGTTGGCAAACACTCTTACGCCTTCTGAGCCTAGGTTGTGTAACAGTAATCGTTTCTTCCTGGCACTAGGAAATGGCTCTCCATTTTCATCTTCCAAGGCTTCCACGTAGTTTTTGAAGTATTCCCTCCAATCCTCCCATTTCATCAGGGGTTCGCTTGGTCTTGGTAGGAATGGAATGGGTGCAGTGAGGGTTGTCGCTTGGTTGCTCATCTTGGGTACTACTTCAGGTCCTTCACCTCGGTTCCCGGGGCTGCCTGGTGCACTGTTGGTTTCAGCTCGGTCCGAGTTTCCTCCCTGGCTTCTGGGGCTGCCGAGTGCACTGGAATTTCCATCTCGTGACCGGCTGGGGAGGTGTACTTTTTCATCCCCTGTGCCACTGTCTCCTTTTTCGTTTTATAGAAACAAGGGGAACCCAACGGATAGCTAAGGACCATGGGTATAACTTCGTTATAGGAAACAATGGCGCCTAGCTTATTCAACATATGTACAATGTAGTATAGGAACACAATGGAAACTATACGGCTTAAGATATCCTGAACCAGCCGGGACAGGAATTTATTCTCAAAAATCAATGTCAAATATACAGTACAATAATAACATGACACAAGCCTGTGCCGTACCGACAGAGGAGAGGGAAGATAGAGGTAGGGTGAAAAAAAAAGGGGTGTTTTTCAGGCAAGGAAAGAGAGCAAGGACAGGGCACTGCAGAAAATTCAAAGATCAATAACAGTGTCGAGTGGAATGTACACAAGCTTATTAAACAATAATGTAAGTGTCAACCCACTCTTGGGTGTCGACGTTTCGATCCCTATAGCTCAACTAGATGCATGGGATCATCATCAGGACTTATGCAATAACAGAACATGCCTGAATGAGATAAGCCTGTTTAGGAGAAAAAACAAAGAAAGAAAAATTCTTTAAAGATCTTTTAACCGCTAAGGAGTAGTTTAAGAATTAACTGCCCACGTTGTAACACATTCGAAATCGCAGTGTGTAAACCAGTGCACAGTGTTTGTGCCAGGTAGAAGAGCTTAACATTGCTATTGTCACAATATTCGGAATCGCAGTGGCATGCGTGAACTTGATGCGTCTAAAGGACTGTGTGGTGAAAGTGATTGTTCAGTTCGTCTAATGGTCTAAAGAGAGTGCAGTGATAGTGCAAAGTTGCATTATTTTACTACTTTGTCTTTTTAATCGGAAAAGGATTAGCCTGGTGGGACTAGTTAGTTATAATGGGGAAATAAACCATACCTCTATGGTGCGAGGGGAAGCCTCACAATGGAGGTTTCTTTAACTTCTAGGAATAGGCGGAAGTGGTAGCGCCAGGCTAAGGATACAATAATAAACCTGTTATTGGGAAATCTACCTTTTTTACAGGGACAGTGAAGCATACACCGCATGCACAAACTGAGACATACCAAGCGGTTGTGTGTCCACGAGGTCTTAGGTGGGGTTCAGTCAATGTGTTATTTTGGTGGTTTAAAATCTCAGCGCCAGTCTGTGTTTGAGTCGGGTGGCCGCACTGAAAGCAAAAAAAAAAAAAAAAAAAAAAGCAAAAAATGTGTCAAGGAATGAGGTGGGATATTGGGAGCTAAGGCATAGCGGTTCCGAGCAGGAGCGGTGGGCGGTTACCTTTCTCCCTCTGTATGCGAGCGAGGGCCGGAATTCAAAATTAAAGGCACCAGTGGCCATATACTCCGGAAGTCAACAATGTGACAAGTGTGCGCTGTAATAAAGAAAGAAAGGACACTCGGCTCAGTGCGAGGCTTAGGGCGGGGGCCAATACTGGACGTGACTTTAAATTGGAAAACTACTTACGAAGTCACAAATGTGGCTTGCCTCGCCCTGGGGTCCAACAATGTGGAAATCACGCGCTGCAACAAAAAGTGGAGAGTCAGCTTAGCGTGTGGAGAGTCAGCATAACGCGTGACTCGATAAGGGGCCCACGGAGCCTTCTGTCAATACCGCATTACTCACTTAGTCATGATCTGACTCGCCTCTCCCGGGGGTACTCCGACAATGCCGGTTTCAGTGTAGGGACATGTCCGCTAGAGCCGGTTGTATACTTTAACCCTGGTCACGTGTTGATTAGTGTGGGTGCCATCTTGGAACGGCTATGGCGCTTAGGTAGCAGCCATCTTGGAGTGGAGGGTAGGATTGACTAGTCAAAGGGCTGTGAGGGTGCATGGACTAAAAAACGTTGATAGTGACAATGTGGCAAGACAAGAGTGACTGTTGTGACAAGGTGAACATATGGAACATATTTATAAAAATCAGTCGTTCAATCACAGCAATGTTGTCCAGTCCTCGCTTCGATTGAGACCTGTATGAATTGAATTGTCCGAAAGGAATGTTATTTTTCTGACATGGTGGATGGTGACTTTGGTAATGTAACATAGTGTTTCTATCGGTTTTTTTGGTGAATAGCTCCACTTGTAGGATGCCTGCAGAATGTTTAATTATTATGTCCAGGAATTCACATCTTTCTTGGTCGTATTGGCTTGTAAATTTGAGGTTTTTATCCCCTAGGTTAAACCAGGAGATAAACTCTTCAAGAGATTCCATAGATTCTTACCAAAGTCACCATCCACCATGTCAGAAAAATAACATTCCTTTCGGACAATTTCTGAGACTGAAACGTAACTGTTCAGACAATAAAGACTTCTTAAAACATGCAGGAGTACTATCCAAAAAACTTACAGATAGAGGATACCCAAAAAAGATGGTAAATCATGCACTCAAAAGAGCCAAATATTTCAATAGAGATAATCTTTTTCAAGAAAAAACAAAAAACACAGAAACAGAAAGAAGGTTAGTTTTTGTGACAAATTACAGTGGAATCAGTAACAAAATAAAAAATATAATCAACCGTAATTGGAACCTAGTGACCAGCAATAGCAGCAAACAACCAATCCCAAAACCCATATTTGCCTTCAGAAGAAATAAAACAATTAGGAACAGCCTAGTGCACACATACAGAGAAGCAATCCAAGCCCAAAGAACTGTGGATAACAACCCACTCCCGGTTGGTACATTCCCATGCAGCAAATGCTCAAATTGCAGTAATGTAATCAAGGGCAACCATATTGAGCACAAAAAAATAAAACATCACACCAAATCTTTCATAAACTGTATATCCAAAAACTTAATATATTAAATCAAATGCCCATGCGATTGTGTCTACATCGGAGAAACATCTCGCGAAATTAGATGAAGATTAAATGAACATAAATCTGCAATTCGCTGCAATAAACCAGGAGCCCCACTTACAGACCATTGGAAAACAGCTGGCCATAAAATAGAATAATTAAAATGGTGTGGACTAGAGATAATCACCCAAAATATGAGAGGCGGTGACATGAACACAAAACGGAAAAAACGCGAACAATTTTACATGTCCCGTTTTAACTCAGTGAATGATGGCCTCAACTCAAGAGAAGACTGGGAAAGAATTTTACAATAATTCCGTACCCAGACACGATCCATGTATCTACATATGTAAATCAAAATCACTGCTGACGAGCCCGTGCTCATGTCTATCTACCGTAGTAGTCAAACCTCTTTCTACCACAATAGGAGATCTAATGAGCGTAGTGAAATACAACTAGCAAACAATCCGTGTAGGAAATCAACCCCCTCGATATTTCCGATCATACATAAGAAAGATTTATTTTTGACTAGTGCTTTCATCCTGGAGGCCGCATATAGATAAGCGAATGAACACATAGCGGTAAGACAGAGAAGTAGATATAAGCAGTCTTTTAAAAAAAAAAAAAAATCTCTCGTCACCAAAACATAGACAAGTCCGCTTGATTGTTGACATGAGAACATCCACCACTAGGACGCGTTAATGACACGCAGAACTACAATTGTAGTTCCTAAATTCTACCTATGAAATCAGGGGGATGACGCGGGGATTCCGCGTCATCCAATTAACAATCTCCCGCGAAAATTTGCCTTAAAAAAGAAGCCGACGAACGCCGATGTATATTCCTGGCTGATCGTCCATGTATATCGTTGCGGAAAGGACCGTGAGGGGAGCAGGGAGGCCGGTTACAAGCAAAAAGGTGAGAGTGGCCCCAAAACTCTGGTATACTAACCCGACTCGGAAAACGTTTATTTTTTATTTAACAGCTCACCCGTAGCCCGGTAATAGTGGCAGAGCAAATCGGCCCACTAAAGATTAAGAAATTTTGTCTATGTATGTGCAACTTCAGCATAATAGTAACCGACCTTGCTACTGCAAACAGCATAGTAAAAATTTAGATTTGAATCCCTACCATATATTTTACCTTAACTCAGAGACATCCACGGAAGCCAAACATAGAGTTTGTTAGCACGTGTAAGCAGCCGCATGTACCACATACTTAATGTAATAGTAGAATACTTAATACTTTCCTACTAACACCGAGTTCTCCAAAGTATATATATGTTCCAAACTTAGTGGATTGTGAACAGGTTACAAACAATATAGAGGTCTATCCCTTTATGTCAAAACTATAAAGATTACGGATGGCTCCTCAATAGATCAAGCACTGTCTTTGAAACTGTATAGAAGTACATACTACGGCTATTATATAACCCCACACAGGTTGGATTGATGAACAACCGTTGTTGATACTATCTGACGCTGCAGGCATTAATTGAAGGCATCCAGTGGCGCGAAAATAAGGGACATAATATCCCATACATAGGTGAGTAGAACCCAAGAAATAACCAAAGGCCTAAACCATAAATTGACAGATCACTTATGTCATGATTAGACATGCTAACTGAGGGGTACTAAAATTCCTAAAATTAGACCAGGGTTGATCCATGCCATGAAGGGCGCCCTCCAGTCCTGTAAATAAATAAAATAAGACCTTGTCTTTTTCAGTTTAAATTATCTCAAGGACACTCTAACAGACAAATAAATTGTGCAATATAAATATAGCTTCTGTCTGCAATATAAGACCATTTCCTTCATCTTATCCCAACAGTGTTTTTCTATACACAACACGGTGGCCCCTCTCCGGTATCCTCACCAACATAGAGCTCCTGATATAATAAGGTAAACAAGCCTAATATTCCGAGTGGTTCTTTCGAAAGACGTAGACCTTTCTAGTTTTGAATTGATATTTACAAGTGATGTGATCAAAAACATTTTTCCATTAAGGGACTGCTAACTGGAATTTAAAATACCAGAAGCTCTACATGTCTGATTGAGTTCGACCCAAAATATTCCTCTAAATTGAATGAGAGAGGAATTCGAAAAAATAACACACAGGTATGCTTTATGATTTTCTCCTTAGAAGCTACCTAGATGGTGACTATGTCATCATGCTATAAGATCCAAGTGTATAGCCATATATTTCAAATGCCCTAAGAAATGTACCTTATAGAACCCTACTGTGATGATTACTAAAAACCTTTTCCAAGTGTGTATTAAAAATGTGCCCAATAAACAGCAATAAATGTCTAGATAGAAAGAAAGATAGAATGCTAATTTCCATGAACAATGGGATGCATCTAATTGTAATGTTCTCTTATAGAATTGTTTGTCCTGAAGAAGGTGGTATCACTTACTCACCGAAACGCTGCGTCGACAACAACAACAACTGTGATTCCTGGACTAATTGTTTTAATTAAATTGTGATTTTATACTGTTTTTATATTACATGTGCTTTTGGGCACTATTATTGTATAAATTGTTTTAATTGATTTGCAATAAATTGTATATTTTTATAACAAACACTATCGAGGGTTCTTGTTTTGTTTAGCATTTGTTTTTTAACTGATCAACATGGTACATATTTTAAGTTAGGTCTGGCATTTTGAGGTATATGGGAAATACACCAAGGTTTCTTATGAGTTGAGTAGTCCTGGGACTTTCCTTGTTCTTTCAGATCTGACCCT